>NC_091945.1:6568379-6868379 GCF_041260155.1 Ptychodera flava | reverse complement strand
TCCTAAACATGTTACATTGACAAAGGGGACGGTTGATGTAAACACATTGAAAATGAAAATATATCAGTTAGGGGCGATAGTTTTTAAGTCGGATAAAAAAGTTTTTAAGTCGGATAAAACCCTCGTACTCGGGCTCTTCTGGTATATAAAGTCCAACCCTATGATAAAATGTCTCGGCCTGCGGCCTCGACATTTTGTCGTTGGGTTGGACTTGATATACCAGAAGAGCCCTCGTACTCGGGCTTTATCCTATACATAATGGTACACCTGAGCCATAGTTCTCCTTTGTAATAAAATAGAGAGAGAAAGCAGATGTTATGATGAAGGGAGATAGGTAGACAGACATAGAGCATTCACATATCATCAGATAATATATCATGAAAAACAGATCAGTCAAGCTGCAATAGTTGTAGCCTGAGGACCTTGTGATGACTTGTTTTTCCTTTACTGTGTTGTGTTTGGCCCCAGGAAGCAGCTTCGGCCAACAAGCCACTGCACATGCAGCCCTTGGCTACAGTTTTGATAATAATATATTTATTGCTTGCTTATAAACAAAGGTTAAAATCTCATTACAGACTCGTCACATCATTAGTGAGGACATCACAATTCATAATTTGAATCAATACAAGAAAGTATGTTACTGTCTGTAATACATGTAGCAAACAAGTTATTGAACTCATTAAAAATTACAGCTGCTGTCCCTTGAAAATTAAGATGTATCACATCTCATTCTTAATGCAAAAAAGTTTAAATCCCAACATCTTATGAGACAATGCTAAATGCAGTGTTTGCCAGGTCATGATGTATAGAAATTTTGTAAGCAATTTTCTTTTATCACCTTGTAATTGTGTTAGTTATATTCTTAATTGGAAATGCGGTTTTCATTTGATGTACATTGTTAATTTACAGCTATCATCACTAATTATATTTCTCCAAAAGATTTGATGACTATTAGTAAAAATTGTTCATATTATCCTCACAATTGCATCTAAATCAGTCATCTTATTTACAAGTTTAGAACATTGACATGTACTCCTGGTAATGTTAATGATGACATGGCTGTACTTCATTTAGCCTTCTCAAATTCCTGTCATGAATATTCACTAATGATCCACAGTTGTTTACCAAAATCCATTTGCAGCTTGGCGCCTGTGTCTTACAAATTTCGACATTCACCATAAAAACAAAGTGATAAAAGTCTCTGTCAATAGAGGGAGACTCATAAGCCACGTGCTTGGACCCGCTCTGAACTTCGACCCTTTTTCTCAGCACATGCGTCCTCGCACAGGCTTTCGGGATACATATCAAGCTTCGATCATCATGGCGGAAGCAAGCGAAGACGTCAAACCAATACTAATGCCCACTGGCAGCCCTTGTTCTCCCAGTGAAGAGAATTCAGGTGGGTTCAGAGATTGTGGATATACGGAAGAGTCTGTAGAGTGAGTTTGGTCTGCTTGCGTGGGCCAGACTGTTCGATCTTCGAATGCTAGCTTACTGACCGTGGTCACTTTGGAAAATCCCCCTCAACATCATCTTTATTAGCACACTGAGCTGGGTGGTCGGTCAAAGGAAACCCTTCATAAATCGACCCACAACGGGACTGTGACATCATGTACTGCGGCAATCGTTTGTAGCATTTGATGGGTCGATACCGATTGTTGATTAGTTTTTTACGGCAGTAAAAACACCATTGTGCGACAGGTATTTACACGAAGTATTATCCGATCCGACGCCGACGTTTGATATTGATACTCTCGGCTTTAGAAAGCAGTCCGCAACATAATGCTTTGGGGCTTTCTACATGTTATGATCACACAGGAAAGCGTCACTCGTGTGCACTGTAACATTTTTGTCCTGCAACGCTGCAACAGACCGTCGTGTCTTGGATCACCGGCTTTCTGAAACCCGTAACGTAGGCGTATTGTAGAGCAGGCATATCTTGTATGAATCATTCCTGCCATAAATATCCACAGCACACAGTGTCTGGGATGTAAATTATAGTTAGTAATGCCATTTTATCTACCATTTTAATGTCCAGACCTGTAACGTTTTGTATCCATATTAATAACATCTGTCATTTTTTGACTTTTAGAGTGTCTGATTCCATGTTTAAGAGAGGAGAAGGTCACATACTATTACTGAGAAATAAAATTTGAATCATGACAGCAGATGTAAATACAATGCAGCCATCAAACACCAGCTCTGAAATTGATACAATCAGTAGACAATCTTCTGTATATCCTATTATCATTGCAAAACTAATTTAATAATACCCGTCAATAGTTTTATAACACTGAAATCAGACACCCATAATTGTCATGAAAATATAGAAGCTTGTTCAGTGCAACCTCGGGTTTAGATTTTGTCACTGAACAGAAATGCAAATGTATTGACAGTCATGTTGATGCTTACATGCAAACAGACCTTTCATTCCACAGCTTTACCCGTCATAACAGTTTAGCCACTGTGTCTCAGACATCCTCAGTAAGAAAAGGTCAGTTTTGGGCTGGTAGGATTTGTACTTTAATCCTTAGGAGACCTTAACAATACTTACTTTGAACACCAGAGGGCACTGCTGAGTTGGTTCACGTGGTTAGTTTTGCTCAGGAAAACTGAATAAGCCTTAGAATGTTAAGGCGTCTTCAGATTTAGAGTCTTACTGTTACATCCCGAGTGAAGTTGTGTGTTGTAACATATTGAATTACATGGCTCCAGTACAACCACAGGGTAGACATGGCTAATCCTTTGTCTGTACTGAGGTCTGCCCAGCACTCAATGCTGGTTGTTTGTAAACAGTGTACATGTCTTTATTTTCAATAAATTTCTATCAGTATCATGTCATAAATTCTATGTGATTTGAGTGTCATGGAGAACAACTTCTGTTCCAAATGCCAAAACCATTTTGCTGTTTTTGGTCTGCTGTTTATCAACAACTGCAGATTTACAGCTTTGTTGTATCAACAAAACTGATTTGAACAACATGGGGTAGCCCAATTTTCCCACAAGCCTCTTGTGTTTTGTACACCAGTAGAATTGGGGAAACCAATGTGGACTGTAAACAGCTATTGGTTATAATTGTCTCTCCGTATCTTTACAGTGCAGTCCCATCCAAACAAAAACAACCTTGAGATAGGTAGCTTTAGATAAAACATGCTAAGTGTTGATACTCCCACATTTCCAAGCAGCATTACAAGTAATATCCTGTGTACATTTATTTGTTGATTTTAAAATGTTCAAAAAACATAAACAGCAGTACTTGTCTCTGTGACAGTAGACCTTGAAAGTGCCATAGAAACTAAAATATTTCAGATTCAAAACTGAAATTACGATGTCTTCAGCCAATTTTCAAAATGGACACAAACACAAAGAGCCAAAGTAAGCTGCATACAACTCAATAATTCATGTATAAAGGTAGAAATTCAAACCCACTGACAGTAAGACTACTTATTGCCCCATATCTTGACATGCCTGTTGTCTTCCACGTTGACATAGCCAAGTCAGCATAAACCAGTACAGAGCCAAAACCCATTCAATTTCATACGCTTTGCATGACAAGTTACAGCAAGTGATGTCAGTGAAACTCATGTTTACAGTTGCTGTGTTTTCAAGAGCCTTCAAATCTTTGTTATATTCAACATATACATGTAGAACATGTCATGCATCACTGGTTTGAACCAACTTGACCTTATGGTGACATATGAACTCAACGGGATAAGGGTTGACCTATTTAACTTTCTAATGCATGGTGCATGAAAGGTTTGGCACATGGTTCTTCCAGTACGTAATATTTAGTAATGCAATATTAAGTCTCCGGAGATGATTTGCCAAATGAAAAACACATCTGATGAATGTAAAAATTTCTCCAGTGTTGTTTTTTTAAAAATAAAATCACAAACAGAATAGTAGGGCGAGGGAAATTGATTCAGGCGAAACACTAACATTTTTGCAAGGCAATGAAATAACACAAAATTTTAGTAGATGAAAAAATTTGCATGCGGACAGTCTGATTGCATCCGTCCCATTGTAAGATGTAACTGTTTATTCCCAGGTCTGGCATCCTGTTACTAGAAAACACATGAAAACCTGTTAACTTGTCAGTTTGCACAATTGGGAGAAAAGATTTGTTCAGAGTTATTCACTTATTGAAATCAAGATGGAATATCCGTAATTACACAGCCAGTAACCTCCTAGGTTTGGTATTTCATTTGTTCGCGTTTATTGTCCTGGGGTTTATAGCTTTTCAGACACTTTTAATAAAACATGTAATCCCCATTTAATTGGAGATTCCTTGGTTTAGCACCGGTAAATTTTGCCTGTTCTTCTGTCAGATCAGGGACCTCTACAGACATTTCATGTGGAAATAAACCTTTATTGAAATACCACAGCGGCAGTGTTGTTGCTGCGTTCTGACTCCAAGTGTCCTGTGGAGACGTCAGTCTTTTTTTAGGCTTGCCAGGGTTGGAAGTTGAACTATGCCAGTCCTGCAGAAAGGGCAAGGTTTTTTCTAGTTCTTTTTATTCATCGTGTCTGCTCAGCATTTGCTGAATATGAAATAAGCAAATCAAAATTTTTTGAAAAAAACTTAAATGTTCACTTGAACCCCTTCGATTTTCTTTTCAAATGAGATTTACTAATATCATAGTTATCCAGGGATATGTATTCATTACATGGTACAGTTATTATAAGACTTCAAAATTTCAGCCAGTCTTCAGTTGAAGGGTATACTAGTCTACTTAAGGTGGTTGGAAAGGCTATTTTTGCACCAATTCTTTTTCTCAGAGTTAATGTCAAGTTTCGAGTGTTAGAATCAAGATATTTAGTTCAAATTTCCAGGATAACTCCCTCAGTTAATATTTTCTCCAAAGAATATAAAAATTGTATATTTGCAGCCATGATTTTGAAATATGACACCAGTAAATATTAAAATTTAATTTTTCATATTTTTTTACATATTTGAATTAATAATAATGGATAGTATTAATATTACCAAATTAGTTATAAATATGTTGACACTATTTATTGTAAGATTTGCACGGCAGGATTTGTAAATAAAATTTGTTTTTATGATTTTACATGGGTTTATATATCAAAAAATTATTAAAAATTCTTTCAAATTTCAAAATGTGATTTTTCAAAAAGTACTTCGAATACAGGAAAATTGTGCCACACAAATCTTATCTGTAACGTTGTTAATAGGCTGTAAAAATTCCATGTCCATATCTCATTCCAAAGTTGGATAAATTGGTATACAATTTATGTAGGAAAACTGTTATTCTGTCAAAAATGTTGAAAACAAGCCATATTTGCACCCTCTTTTGAAGTCATAGAGCAGTTTTTTCGGTTAATCTCACTTTGACACCTCTTTGACACTCAAAGAATCTAGAAATGCATTTACAATAGCAGTCACTCACTCTGAATGCCAGCACTGCCTTGTCAAACTTTCCTGAAAAACAGCAAATAATGACTTTCCCTTTTCAAATATTTTATTAAAAGCTAGGGGACCTCTACCATAGTTAATACACTAAGGACTCCCCAACTTCTTCTTATTTGGTCAGTTTTCAGAAGTTTCAACAGGCTATAACTCTGCAATGCCTTTGTGCCCAAATGTCTAGTTTTTTTATTCCACAGAGAATGTTGACTACTTTTATATTTTAATAGTTTTCTTGAAATTTATAACTGACGCTCTAGCCTTTCCAACCACCTTCATCATAATACACAATACATCTCTTTGCTGATTCTAGTCAAGAGCATCATCTCAGTTTCATAGTGTGAAACCTTTAGCGTCCATTTGCATCCATGGAGGTCCAAATATTTGTTTCTGGAACACAGAGAGTATGAAATCTTTGGATGGGAAAGAGTCACCCCATGATCTCACCCCAAGAGTGTCAGTGTGTATAATTTGTGTTTATTTTCTTCATATACAGAACATAGGGCACTGGAATATAGTGCAGAATACTTTGAAAAATAAAATTACATAAGCTTGTCCTAGCTTGTCTGGTGTAGGAAACGTGTCTTCATGAGGCTTCCCTGATCACACTTGATAAACATTTGTAGGGGCTTGGTCACCAAATATGTTTGTCTGATATTACCAGCTAAAGGGGAATGTGTTTCTACTCATTGAACATATCTCCAGAAGGATTATGACTGTAAAGAAAAGAGGCATACACTTTCCCAATATTGTTACAAATTGAATGCAGAAAATTTACATCCATCCGGGAATAACATGTGCTGTCTATGAGTCATCCTGTGTACTGTACTTGCGTAATTCCAATTTGGCATGTCTGGATATGGAAATGCCATAACACAGTGTTTGAAAATGAAACTGGATATTACCAATAGTTGAAGAATCATAAACGTTTCAAATAGTTGTCGGAAAATATAGTTGAGATTATTAAGCATTGCTGGGAAAAACATGGTTATACAGTGTTTGTAGGGACTGATTTGTAAAGTCTTCTTTTCTGCATTCAAGGAGGTGTGAGTTGGGTCGTGGTGACTGGTCGTACATGTACGCATCGTACACCCTGGCTATGCCTTCCTCAGAGGGACAATGGCTGTTAAATTTTGATAACATGTTCATATTTTTGTTGGAAAGAAACAAGTATATTTTCTTGCCTGTTTCCATAAAGAAAGTTGAAACATAATACATAGCATAAGTTTTGATTCCAAATTGACATGTATTGTGTATGATATAGAGTGTTATTTTCAACAAATGAATTCTAGTGTGGACTGATTCATTTGTCCAACATGGGAAATTTACACATGCACACTCTGTGTTGAGAAGTTGAACGCGAGACATTTTGATATTATTTTATGGAATAGAACATGAGATTTTGTCTTTAAAAAAAACAAAAATAATAGAAATTCATCAAAAGTCAAGCTGATAGAGATTTCTTGCACATACTGGTACTACCCATGTTCTGACTCAATACATGCTCACCTGCATGTGTAAGTTTTCACTCTGGTTCAGTTATAATAAAGTTCAAATCTTTATACATAGTGAAACATGTATGATTTTGTCCCTAGACTAGTGACCCCTTACCTTGCATTGTGGGGCAAACTACACAAATCAAAAAAATAATCAAAATCACTGTTCACAAACATTGGGCAAACCACAGTCCGTCCATGAAAGGGACAGTGTGAAAACCACATCAGTTCCTTCATGAAAGAGATAGTGTAAAACTACAGTCCCTCCACAAAAGTGATCTCATGTACATGTAAAATATCTTATGTCTGTGAGTCAGTGACCAAAAGAAGGGAAAGATTCTAACTGTCCCTGGAGTTTTTAGACCTGCTATACTAGTTGTATCAATATAATAACTCATTACTGGTAAAGAAGTCTTCATGGAGCAGGAAAATTGCTCATAGCAGGTGAAGTTTGATAAAGTGAATGCACAGAAATTTCAAAGAATTCTGAAACAGATTGGACAGAAGCCACAGATTGTTGATGTTTTGGGCCATGGCCCATTGGTCACAGTTGGGATGGATGTTTTGATAGACAGCGAAAGTTCTCAAAGAGACACGCTGTGCATTCATGCATTGAACAATTTCCGTGACCGCAATTGTAGCACAAGTACCTTGTGACCAAATCTGTTGTGAGTACGCTATACTATGCAGACACCAGACTATCTTACGTTATCCAGGGGTGACTGACCACAAAACTGAGTTGATAAAAAGTTACAGACAGGAAAACATCCCCATCGTCTTATTTATTGTTGTGGATTTTTATGTCTAGAAAAGAAATTCCCAACAGACTGACAGAAACTATTGTGTATTCAAACCCTGATCATTATAAACTTGGCTGTAAATTACATGTAAACAGCAGAGACCTCACAGTTTTTCCATCACAGTGTACTGCAGTGTGGCTGCTTCAAGGATGACCTCTGTATGACCCTAAGTTCACTTATGTTCCCGCCATTGAAAAAGCTCTATGTATTGATTTTTTCAGCCATATGAGAAATTCATAGTATTGATTTAGTGTTCAAGTTATCTTTTGTGAGTGAGAAAATATTGCCTTTTTTTCAGACACCATGAAAAATAAAAAGCATACGGCAACGTGTGTAAACATTTAGAGAAAATATGACAGGATAAATCATTTATTTGGTTCAGTACTGTAGATCATTTGTTGTGGTTTGTCGACTGTCAGTGTCATGAAGATTGAGAGTGAACTGTATTGACTTGGACAGATAAATTTAATGAATATCTTTTTTGTTTTGACCAACATTATAAATTATCAGAATGCTCTAGCTTGTTCATAGCTTGGTGTTCACTGTTGTTTTGTCACTCTGAAGACTGGTGTTATATTATGTTTGTTCAAAAATGTATGGTTTGTAATACTGGTTGTAAAGAATGTTAAAAGGCTAGGATTAATTACACGATGTAATGCGGTTATTTTACGGAGCAACATGTCTGAAACACTGTGATGCCCTTTTGCCTGCGTCAAATGTTTAAGCTGATCTGAAAAAATTGAATCACAAAAAAAATCTTGATATCTATAAAAACTTTTTAAAATTCATGCTGTGTAGGTAGATGATAGTGATAGGTAGATATTGACTCGTAAATTTGGATTTATGAATGTAGTGGAAGTGTCAAGGCTGTTTGCATATACAGAGGCGATTAATGGCATGACACAGACATGTATATATCTGGTGAATCTCTGATGAGGTTATAACATCATAGTTGAAATCATGCAGAACAGTGTGCATAGCCAAACACATTGTATCTTACCGGTACATCTTTTGCACATCTGTATTCTGAGTTTTTATTCAGTAACACTGCCCACAGGTGTGAATATTGGAATCCGTGATATTTTTTGCCATACTGTTGAGACATATTTCTGTGAGCCAGACTGTAACATTTTTACCATATTTTTACAGGTATCCTGAAACAATATGAAAAAGACATGCATTAATAATGTATGACGATCCATATAAGTTATTGATATTAATGCCCTAAGTTAAATGTCTGCACCTTGAAGTTGAAACATCGACTTTTGCTCAAAATTTTCAAAATGAAACTTTCAATCATTCTCCTTTGAAATCAAGAATAAAAATCAGGGATCACCGGACAAAGTTTGGTAGTAGAGAAACAAATTACCCAATAGTTACCAACATTTTATTTTTAAAATAAGCCAATGAAAACTGTGTTTACTCCCAGAGCTTCAAATGAACTCACCAGAAGTTGTTGAAAAAAGTGTATTGTAAACATTTTAGAATTCAAATATCTTTCCTTGGGGAACACTCTGCTTAAATGAGACGAGTTCATACACACAACATACAGTAAGTGTATTGCATTTACTATTAATTATTTACATGTGACAGTGTGTAATTATATTTAATAATTGAGTGACCTTTCTCTTTAATGCAGGAATACCACAAATTGTCAATATTCGCAAAAAATAGAAGTCATTTTATAAAGTGCCGTGTTATATATTCATGATCATTTAACCGTGGAACTGTAATATAGATCATAATTATTTTCATCGATAATTTCATTAAATTAGTACTTTCAATAAGGGTAGCCATAATACAACTGACGTATTATTATCAGGCAACCGTGACACCTTGCAAGCTATGCCGCATCCTGTTTCAATTCAAGGGTGCTGGTGAACTTAGGCCAGGAAGCGGTTATTTCTGCTTGGATATATAAATATTGTATCCACATCACAATAATCTACCCATGGAGTGTACTTTAACCCTCTGAGCGCCAAAGTCAATTTTTGTCGCCTTTCAAAAATATATCCCAGTGAGTCAATTTTTTTAAGATTTTTGCCAAAATTTGATGAAAAACTATAGCTGATACAATGTGATGACCATTTAGTACAAAATTATCAAAAAAATTACAGAAAAATTCTTAAAGATCGGTAAAATGTTGCACTAACATTTAGGCGGGAAAAATTACAGCACTCAAAGGGTTAATCATAATGTTTGGAAGTTACATACTCTCCACAGGTGCTCCTAACGCAGTGTTTGCAATGTCTTCACATTTGCTTTCCTGTTTCAAGAACAGCAAGTCCTGAACATACAATATCCTGCCCATATCTGTCTGGCTTTACAAAGATTTCAAGGCACAATGTGATCATACAAAGTTCCATATTCTGCCAAACTCTCAGCAAAATAGTATTACTCTCCAAAGACTAGTAGATGTTAAAATGTAATTGAGAAATTTATTATGTGTTTGAACTGTGTCTTACATTTGAGGTGATAAAAATCTCCACACTTTCCAGCGTATGCAAATGCACCTTCCTATGACAGTGACGTCTCATGTTTTCAGAACTTGGTGCTTTTTGTGACTGTTGCAGTGAAAATGTTTGGTGAATTGCATATTACATAGTATGATCATATAGTAGCTGTTGATGGACCAGGGTCAAATCAGCTGTTACCATAGTAATTATGCAAACATCACTGATTATATTCTGTGCTTACACCATCTTGCATATACGTGTATAAAATATTGCAAATAAAATGTATCTTACCACCCGGGTGAATATTTTTAGTAAAGCTATGAATAATAGATGTATGGGTAGATGAGTTTAGAATGGTCTGATAGTAAAAATTTTGCCATCCCCAAATTACTGCATAGATATGCTAATTTGGAATTCTGGTTATAACTAGGCAGTCTTTGCAATGATTGCTAACTTTGCTGCCCATATTGGAATCCCTGATTATTTTCACTAAGGACAAAACATGGGGAGTTTGACTCACACAGAAGTTGCAGAGAATAAAAGTAAAGGGTTTTCTGAGCAACAATTTTTAGTCCCCACGGACACCGTCCGGGGGGACTTATAGGTTTGGTCATGTCCGTGCGTGCGTGCGTGCGTCCGTGTGTGCGTCCGTCCGTGCGTCCGTCCGTTCACGCAGATATCTCAGAGATGCCTGGAGCGATTTCATTCAAACTTGGTACAAGGATTACTTCATATGTCATACAGATGCACGTCGATTTGTTTTGTGATATGATCCAATATGGCTGCCAGGCGGCCATTTTATTACGATTTTTTCATGTACAGAGCAACAACTCAGGCATGTTTCAACTGATTTTATTCAAAGTTGATACAAGGACATTGACCAATGTCATAGATATGCCCTTCAATTTTTTTGGTGATACAATCCAATATGGCCGCCGTGCGGCCATTTTGTTACGATTTTTTCATGTACAGAGCCATAACTCAGGCGTATCTCAATCGATTTTATTCAAAGTTGGTACAAGGACATTGACCTATGTCATACATATGCACGTCAATTTGTTTTGCGATACGATCCAATATGGCCGCCAGGCGGCCATTTTATTATGATTTTTTCATGTACAGAGCCATTACTCAGGCATGTTTCAACAGATTTTATTCAAAGTTGGTACAAGGACATTGACCAATGTCATAGCTATGCACATTAATTTGTTTTGTGATACGATCCAATATGGCCGCCGTGTGGCCATTTTATTGCGTTTTTTCATGTCCAGAACCATAACTCAGACATGTATCAAGCGATTTTATTCAAAGTTGGTAAAAGGAGATTGACCAATGTCATACATATGCACGTTAATTTGTTTTGTGATACGATTGGTCATACATTTGCACGTTAATTGTTTTGTGATACAATTCAATATAGCTGCTGTGCGGCCATTTTGTTATGATTTTTTCATGTCCTGAACTCAGACATGTATCAAGCGAATTTATTCAAAAGTATTTTTATCACAGTATTTTTATCACAGACCTAATGAAGAGGACTCTATCCTCTCTGAGGACCTGTAATCAAAGTACCCATTAACAAGTGGGGACTGTGTCATCAACGATGACTTGTTCAAATCAAAATTGTGTGCTTTTATTGATGGACTGATCTGAATGACTAACAGTGTTGTGTACTTTGATCTGTTTTATGATTGTTTGGTAATTCTTTTCTCAAACAGTACCAGTACCATCTGAAACCTGAATTGTTACTACAAACCACAGTTTGGCACATCCATGCATTTTCTCCAGAGTATTTCAGGATTTTCAACAACCCTGAAGCATTTATCACACATAGTAACACCAAATGACCAACCCACATGTCATTCTTGCATAGCAAATATGTGTTGCAACAAATGGCATCGGAAATGAGCAGGTCCTGAGGGCATGTCAACCTGTTGTTATAATCCACCAGAGAATCTTTACATCCTAAACACATTTCAGCTTGTCCAACAAACCACCATCATTACATAGTTTGCACTGCTATGTTTGGATAGAATTACGAGAAATCTTCGTCTGGGATTTTTATCATGTATGATTTGTTTGACAGGGCATTTCCAAATACTGACATGCCCTAGGTTTATTAACCTTTCAGTGAAATTTCCTAAGTTTTACAAAGTTTTGAACGATATCAAAGGGCATAGGAGTAGAAAAACAGCTTACAGTTTTAACTGTATGCTCTGTGTGAATGTTAAGTTGTGTGAAGTTTCATTTACATGTTGTGTTTGTTTGTTTTTAAGTTGGTTCTTTGCTTGCTCCAAACCACACAGCATCAAAGTATTGAGGCTTGTTGCGTTGTTTTAGTTCTAACCTAAATTTAAAATCATTATTCATTAGTTACCGTTCATTTTTAATCAAAACACAAATAAAACCACTGATGACTCTGGACCAGTGTACATGTATCTCCATGACTACCAAAAATGTCTGCGTTGCCAAGAATCCAACTTTTCCAAGAATTCTCAGAAACAAAAGCCTGTTCATTCACAGTATTACTATCTTGTAAGAATTATCCTTTATGAAGTGGATTTTGTCATGAACAATCAGTCAAATATGTATGTTATAGAAGGAAGAAATTCAGGAAATAAAGAGCCAAATAACAAATCCATCAGTAACTATTGAAATAATGCAGAGACATGTTTCTGGAGGTTCCAATAATGTTGTAACCCTTTGAGTGCCAAAGTATACCACAGTCCTGATTTTTGCCAAAATTTTGATAAAAAGCTGTAGCCGATGAAATGTGATATCCATTTAGTCAGAAAGGTTCACAAAAATTGGTAAAATATTGCATTAAAATTTTGTTGGGAAAAACTACAGCAGTCAAAGGGTGGGGGTTGCACAAAATGGCAGCCAACTGATATGAAAGCAGACTGATGGATAAATATGATGTTATTCTGTTATTTACAAAATTTGATAAAAAAAACAGGAGACCATAAGCATAGGGTGAGTCATAGAGTGCATAATTTGTATGTCAATGTCAGATTGATAATCAAGTATATGTCAATGTCTTCAGTGTATGACAAACCTGGATATGACTTTGCCAATACCTTTTAACTCCAAATCTGAAACATGACATGAATTTGACATTAGAAATGATCCCAGATAATGAATATCAAGTAATACAAAACTTTGGTATTGACTAATGTTATGATGAAAGACATTTTAACCCTTTACCCACAATGTCACTTCACCATCTTGCAAGTCAGTAAAAAGTAGTATTGAGCCAAAACCATATGTATTTTCATCCACTTGTCTTGGTATGTTATAGCAGCTGTAGTCTGTAAAAATCATGTTTACAGTATCTCTGTCTTCAGGGACCTTCAAATCTTCAAGTCTTTGTTAAAATGCACCATATGGGACATGTTTTGCTTAACTAGTTTTAACCAACTTGACCTGATGGTGAAATATGAACTTGGCAGGAAAAGGGTTACGATGCATGCATTTCTTAAGACACTGGACCACTCGTGGGTTTACACTCTCTCAAAGTGTGGGACTTTGCCAAGTAGTGCCATAGAACACTAGATAAAGATATGTTTTATTTAAAGTTTATTTACTTGAAGGCGGTCTATAGAGATGAAAGACCTGCCAGGTGAAATTTATAATCTAGTTACAACTGCAAAATGCCGAAACAGAAATATAATATTGAAGAATGGCTTGCTTGATGATGGCCAATATCTCCTCTACATGTACAGTACTACACAAGCTCTACTTCTCTTTGTAATATCAAGTAAAGCATTAGTGACATTTCACTTTTCAATCATGCATATCAACATAACCTTTCTAGTACAATGGTTTGGCCCAAACCAGGTGTGTTCAATGGTGAATATGGGAACTGCATACTGAAAAAAAACGGGTGAAAAGGTTAGAGAAAAGATAAGAATGTAGGTCTTCCCTCTAGATTTATCAGATGATAAAGGATTTTTAACTCTCATGAAGGGTTGTTTACTTGACCTGTAAAAATTTACGTGCAAATGTTATTCTGCTTTCAAATGGAAACAGCTTTTTCCCATTTATTTTTAACTTTACACAAAGGTTAATGTATTTCAAATAAAGCCATCAAATGCACACTCATCTTCAATAATTGCCATTAATGTCAAAAATGTTCTTTCATCAGTAATTTGTTCTCAATGAATGACCTAATACCATTTTAGTGAGCAAAAATATTGAAACAATTTCAAATAGTGTGTGATGACTATTGTATTGACTGATAGGCTCTGCTAGTAGTGGTGCTATTTGCATGGACAGCAATTATTATGGATTGTGGATTTTGTTATGAATATTGTTAATTTTTTGAGGTGATCAAATTTATCAGCTAAACACCACATGGATTTTAAAAAGGTCTATCATATTATTGAGGTTCAGTGCATTGACATTCAACACATATTTTTCTGTCTGCCAGCAAACGCTTTTAGTAATCTGAAACCCAAGCGGTAACTTCATGCCATGTCATGCGGAAATATTGTGCCATTCACCGGTATTGCTGTATAAATCTTACTATTGAAATTTCCTATACAGTTTGACATTACTTGTGCCATATTGGCCCCAGTGCAGGACTGTTTGTAACTAAGGCAATGTGGAAATTGTTGATCATTTGTTTTACAACTAGTGATGCGTTATTTACATTTTTGCTGTCCTGTGGGATTCTTTTCAGTTCAAATGTAAGTGCAGTTTGCAGATTAAAAGAATTTATGTAAGTGTTACTGGCCACTCTGGTTTTGAATTATTTTAAACAGTTGAATAAATTATACAACACAAATGAAACCTGTAATACATCGCGTGTTACTTCAGTTGGACATGAGAAATTGTTTATACTGTACATCAGTATATAGTTATTTATGATCATTTTACTTGTCTGACAAAAATCAATGAGTAAGTTTTATCAAGAAATACAGTACACAGACAGTAGCAGTTATTTGCCATTGCACCTATGGTACAGTACACAGTTGAATTTATGACAGATATTGAGTGACAGGTTTCAATCTGGCATATTGCGGAAATAATTGTCCTTCACATCAATTTTTCCATCATGTAAAATTGTTGTGTAGATGATAGGAGTGGCGATCACATGAAAAATGTGATTATCAGAGCCATAACACTTGAGTGCCTAGGAAACTAAAGTCATCAACCAATCACATTCCCTGTTCAATTCACCGATGGCAATGATTCAACCTTTCTCAAGAGAGGTCATGACCTTTTTAAAGTCTTTACTTTCAATGAACTTGAGGAGAGATTAAGGCAGGATTGTCCCATCTTATGCTCCGTCCAAGTAGGAGAAATACTTTCAACTGCCAATCTGAATGTGTTTGTCAAAAGGGAAGCTAAGTATCTGGTTTATCTGTGAAATGGTGGTGAAAATTTACTGACGCAAGAACAAATCAGTATCACTTTCAGCTGTCAGATTGAGAATGTCATGATACAGGTCCTGTGATTGGATGGATTGGATTGGATGGTGTGCTGCTACCTCACTGCTACAGTCTGTTGAAAATTCAACCTATTTTTTCCTGCAAAGTTGTCAGAACTATATAGCTTGGGAAGATGGTTGAAATATTTCAGATTGTGTACATCATATGATTGTCTTTAATTGTGAATGGCTGTTGTCAATAAAAATAAAATTCATGAACATTTACTTATATAAAGTTTACCCTTGATATTATCTTGAGAATCTCTCAATTTTCATCATTTGTGTTTGTTATCGATTTTCAGAGTTGATACTTATTAGAGATATCCTCACGCATGATACTGAGTTATTGTAAAAATGTTCAGAGTATTAGAAGTGCCCATGTTTTTGATCATGTGATTGGTCAGAAGATGGTCCCATACAGGAACTTACGTTACAGTTTGTGCCAAGCAAGTTGGATGATACATCACACGCTTTCCTGCAGGAGATTGCTCTTATATCAGTACAGCCAACGCATTATGAAATTTAGTCAAAAAATATTGTGTTCCAAATAATTATTGGTAATTTCAAAGAATGGTTTCATTCAGCAAGGGTACCATGATAAAATGTCTGGCTTCACACCTACACTAGAAATTTATTTTTCCCTTTAACTTGCACCTTGTTGTCATCACTGAATTGACAAATCTCCCAGTCCACAACATGTCAAGGTACGTCAAAATTCAAATCCCTCCAGACGTACACATGTGTAAGATAATGAGATCAAAGCTGTCGTGTGGGAACCTTCTGGCAGAAAAAAATGATGTGTTTTGAAACTAGCGAAGCAGACATCAGCGACGAGGATTAAAATTCAGACCACAGAAAGTTCAGCTCAACAGATGTTAGGTATACAGCTGCCGTGAAAGTCCCATGAAAATTTGACATAAGATGAAAAGTTGTGTTGCACATCAAAATCATGATCAGCTATTCAAAGTGGGTGTAGGTCATCAGGTGGGCATCTGGCAAGTTTTCAACTAATTATTATTTTTACCCTCAAGCTATCATCTGTGGTTGCCACTCTCAGTCAGTGTGGCGACATGTTTCCACCTCAGTGACATTGAAGTTGAACAGTTTACTGTCGATGAAAAAAGTCACACAATCCATATAATAATGATTGAGTTTGTGTTCATAAACACTTACAAGATGAGCAAATTTTGAATAATTGTCTAGAAGTTGGTGAGATGAAACATAATGATATAGTATAATGCAGGGAAGAAAGGAAAACCTATCTACAAGACATGTACCGGTAGTTATTTTATCTAGAACAACGTGTAAAATATTGCTAGTCAACACTGCTGTACCGGTATACAAAATAATTTGTGGAAATCTTGTTTTGTTCATGCTGAACTGATGTTTTAGGCCCATAAAATATCCATGGTGTATCGCAGGATGATTGGAATAATAGTTTTGTGGATAGCCATCCATCCTGTCGCTCTGCCCTGTATACTTGATATTCCTAATTTTGTCATTTAAATCATTGACAAGGCATCAGAAATTGAACCTGGTTGAAGTATTTACTCTAAGATAATCAAATCCTCCCAACAGCATGGAGTTTTCTGCCAACCCACGTCAACATTTTTTTATTTCATCCAATGAGCAGGAACTCTCCTAGCAACTAACTGCATTGATGATATTCAGAGTCACACATAACATGGTCTCCTAGAATTATCCGTCACAACAACAACAACTAAAAATACCAAGCGGTACATTTTGCAGATAGTTCTATTCTAGTGAGGGCACATGCATGTTGAATTCCAGTCTAAACTCTGCCACAAATATAGTATCAAGAATGCAAGTCAGGCATAAAAGGCGTAAAGTTTATCTCTTTAGTTTGTTGTGATTTAATCGCAGGAATTTCCTATGTACATTTGCTTCCAGGCATTGCTGAATCCAATTTTGTCTCTCTCTCTCTCTTCAGTCAATAAAAATTCAAATGCTATCGACTATTGAAATTCCTTTTATGTTGAGAGTTGGAGTCCAAGACGCTATGCATTTTGCATGAAACTTGAAAGCTGCCATTATATGCAAACTGAGAATATGATATAGAACGGCGAAGGATACATACCAATTATCCAACCAACAAAATACACAATATCGTAAAATGTCAAATTTACATGCTATCTCACCGATGTTGCAAGATTGATACACATGAATGAGCATTTGATAAAACCATTATCTTCATTGAATATAGATAAACAACTCGGAATCTTTGATGCAAATGTAGGAAAAATTCAATTAGAGTTTATGGAGAGTATGTGAAATTTAAAAGCCAAATGCCGATTAGGTTTACATAAACTTTGTGTACATTAACATAATTTCGATCAAATTGAACTCTCTGTCAGACTTGTCAGACAGTTGGTTGAACTGGGTTGTACACATAGTTTTTGACAATGGCTGTAAAGTGAACTGGACTTTAATTAAGGCATTCTCTGAAGCACAGCTGATAATTTATTCTGAACATTTTCCTGATTATGTGCAATTTTTTGTTTTTCAGAAGATAGGTAATGGCTGAAAAATTTGGCCAAGTTAAATTGTGGAGGAATTTTGTAATGTTTCTATCAGCGTATGTAGAGTTTATCTTGTGCCCTGTAGTGTTGAGTTCAAATTTTTTGTATGGAAACCAGGCTTCACCAAAGGCAAGTCCAGTACAAATATAATTTGGAACACAAGTCATATTTTATCCTCATGTTGTTATTTTAACAAATCCTTATTTGAAGGAACTGTTAATCATCAATATCAAAATTAAAATCACCATTTAATTAAAACAGAAATATTCACTATTAAACTGAACTATGATTCGTAATGATCAGTATAATTTATGCGAGAGTGTGGGAATATGAAATTTCTTTGGCTCCAACGGAAAACACAATCTGAATAATTTGTTCAGCATGTCTCTTGTATGCTTAAAGCTTCCTTATTCAAAATACTATATTCGGATAGGTTAGTGGTAGAATTATTCAAAATTTCTTTAATATCATATTAAGGCAGCAGTATAGTATAGTTCTAAGGATGGCATTGCACCTGACATGTTTTCAAATGGGCTGGTAACACACAAAATATTTCATAATTTGTTACAACCATGGCCATATAATGGTGAAATATATCATTTTGCTCAGAACAGCTGTATCACCTTGTACAGGTAATTATGTACAAGTTCCTCATAGACCTTGAGTTGGTCTATTATAGTTTGCTATCAGACCTGTCAATTAAAACTGATGATGACCTTGTCTTAATCTATGCCGCAGGGACTACTATCTCAGCTTATTCATTGACTTAATTAAACTTTATGTCAAGGAATTAATATTTGCAAAATCAGAGTGATTATGGGACTCTTCCTTAAGCAATTATAATGTGCTGCTCGCTCCGGGAATACTTATTTTAATCAACACTGCAATCGGCAGAATTTTTGATAAAGCTATGATGGAAAAAATGGCAACAGAACCCAGAAAAAATAGTCATTTCAGATCAGCGTCATCATTTTTTTCAAATTAGAAAAGACAGAATGTACATTTACAGAAATACCATGTTAGAAAAATACAGATGAGTTTTTGTTTGCAATCAAGTGAAATATCAGCATGTTTATTTTGAAGTTTGAATTTTTCATGGTTAAACTGACAAGCAGGAAATTTTTGTTGTTGTAATGACAAGATAGTAACAACTATTTTCCTATTCCATTTCCTTATAAGTAGTTTAACCTTTACTTATATGGTATCAATTAATATTATTATATTAGTGTACATATTTCTTACTAGGAGCAGTGTCTCCATACTTATACCCCCGGTACATGTATCATGTGTTGTTATGTTTTGACAATTATGAGCTTACCCTCATCAAGTTTTTCCAGCCTTCAGGTCAAACATATCTTACTTTGAAATCAATACAGCCAGACCAAAATATAGAGTTGAATGAGCTGACTAGGGCAGAATCAGATTTTGTAAGTGTAGAAATATTATGTACAGCTGAGGGTTTGTGTGAATTGAGCCATTCAGAGTGAGACATTACTGTATATCATAATGTTCAGGTCAAGTTTTAGTTTTGTGAGAGTTTCCAAATTATAAAAATACAATTGGTGAATAACAAAATGTGAAACTAAAAAAAGTTCTCCTGGATTGGGTTATGGGTACTCAGTACTGGATCCATTGGGTAATTGGTACTGGCTCCATGGGGTAAAGCATAATAAGTCCATCTGGTCATGGGTACCGGGCACCGTCCATCGTGTACTGGGTACTGGGTCCAATCGGGTAATACATGTAGGTACTGGCCTCTCGGGGTAATGGATACTAAGTCCATTGGGTCATGGGTACTGGGTACCGTCCATTGGGTACTGGGTACTGGCTCCATTGGGTAATGGATACTAAACCCATTGGGTCATGGGTACTGGGTACCGTCCATTGGGTACTGGGTACTGGCTCCATCGGTTATGGGTACTGGGTCCATCGGTTATGGTTACTGGGTCCATCGGTTATGGGTACTGGGTCCATTGCATAATAGGTAGAGAGAGTCCATTGGGTAATGTTTACTGGATGCATGTACATGTACCTCATCTTATAATTGTACCGGTACTTTTCGTCTGTTGAGTGATGGATTAAATCTTAGTGAGGAGATTTCTGATGTCACGTACATACATGTAAAATGTCATACCATGTAATACTAAGCGTTAAGTTCTCCAAATAATTTTCAAGATTACTAATCACCACATATTGAAATCCAACAAATGGGATAAATTTCAAAGTGCCAGGGGAGGGATTTCTCAGAACGAAATCATTGAAAAAACGAGATTTTTCCTCTTGATTGCAAAGGAGACTGAGTTTAAGTATGAGATTGACCGGGAAGGTGAAGACATCCATCGAAAAAGGTTCAATCTTAAGACCAGTGACGCCAGACATGTACTAATTTGGGTTATTTTATGCATCTAGTGACAGTATAGAACATTATTTGTACCCAGGATTAATTGCAGTATCCTATGTACAAGGATGGTTCAATATGTGTTATGTAAATCAGAACAATGTTGTTCACAGTGTGGTATGGCGGTTTTGAATTTCTCATTCAGAGGGCATACACAAGCTGTGTTGTGCGTATCAAAATAAAGTCAAAATTGGTGGGATGGGGGGGGGGGGGAATCATTGAGTCATATTTCCACTCATTGCAGCCGCTGTTGCTTTGAACTGAACCCGTACACATTTAGATCACATTAGGTTGCTTGGTAAACCGATCGTTTTACCTGAAATGTTTGTCATCAAGTGAGTCAATTAAATTTCATCAATTTGTCATGGCGGTGTCTCTATAAAAGTCATACATGACATCTAAACGGATGTGCTTTATTATCAAAACCTGCAGGGATTGACGACTTACAGCCCAGAGGGGGTACAAGGTTACAAATACATATACGATGTTATTATTTGACATAATCTTGATTGTCACCTTAATCAAATGGCAGTGACATGTTCTCCTTCTGCAAATAGTCTTGGGGCAATGCAATTCTCAAAACAATGTCACCGTCACAAACTGATGCTTTAATTCTCGCCCACTTTTTTCCGATCTTGAGAACTGCTTTCATGTCAGTGACTGTAATATGTAATCTGAGATACCTCAAGCTGCTCTTTCTCCTTTGTGAGCACAGAACAACTTTTACAGTGAAATAGAGTTGTTTAATAGTGATGTTGATGTACACAAATAACCATGTCACAAAGGTTACAAAATGTTTTCTAAAATGGATGGAAATATTTGAGAGGTTAACTAGCTTCTGGTATCATGCAGTGCAGGAAGTTGTGTGTGGGAAATTAAAGTTCAGAGAGCAGTGTGGGTGTGTTGTACAACTTGAATGATAGACATACAGCTGTTGAGAGACAACGATTAACTCTCACAGAGCAGACGGTCATATTCTTTTATGAGGTGGCATGAGAACTCAACCTGTTATTGTTTTCAGGGAAAAGATAATTTGTCAAATGAATAGCGATGAATTCTAGTGTAAAATTGACAAAACAAGTTCTGTGGAAGTATAATATTATATGGAATAATTCTCTCTACCAACAATGATACAAAATATAAGGCATTTCTTGTTTTCATCGAAAGCTTATCTAAAATGAATATTTTGAAGATAAACCCTTTTTAAACATAACAATAAGTAGCAGAAGATTTACAGTTTACAGAAAGCATTGAAGATGAGTGAAAGATTATACAGAAGTTTTCATTTTAAAAAGTAATTATTTTTAATCTGTTGTTTATGATTTATAATATTTTATGTATTATGATAACTGTGTATCAGGTATAGTCAAACTTCATCTATAAGTTTAACAGTACAAAAGTAAAATATAGTGTAAACATTATTTCTATCAGAGAAGGATATTTCAGAGTGATATCCATGCATAATCTGGTTAAGAGTTAAAGTATTCTACTAGAAGCAAAGGGCGTTACAAAATATGATTTTAAAGTTTAATTCAGTATCAAGCAGATCTCAATCACAAACATGGCTTTCCATGAAAAAGGTACATGTGAGAACCTGTCTGTTTTTGAAAATCTGTATTGTGAATAGGAATAAAGTTCACCAAAACTAGATGTTTTCTTCAATGGTTTTCTTGTTGCTGTGATTGAGAAATGTAGCATGGTCGTGGTGTAATGTTAGAATTTACATTGCCCTGCAACTTGTGGTTAAAGTGGTCCACCCAAGCGAGAAATTACTTCCGGAAGGAGAGTAGATTACAAAAAAAAAGAATGAAATGAAAGAGCAGAAACTTGATCTGGTGAATTTGTACCACTCAAAGGTCACCTTGTATTTTAAAGAATACTCTGGATTCCTCTGAGGACTTCTCCTGTATGTTTAAAATCTGATGGGTTAGTCTTTTTTACGCTATCATGTTGTGGTGTATAACAGTGGTCCTCCCCTGTCTACTTGTAGATGTACAACAATCTTTTGTACAAATTACAGTCTGTTTGATGTTAAACTTTGACATACATGTACCTCTGCAATGATTCTGTAAAATAATAGTAACATTGGCTCAGGTCACCGTACTTTGACAGTGAAGCATGTCATGTCAGTTGCCCAACTGTGCTATAATCTGTCTCTTCCTGTTTTCCAGACAAGGAAGTAATAATTTTGATTTTATCAATCCACCTGCTTGATTTTACCAGCAGGCATAAGAAAGACGATATTGGAATACTTTTTACAATCACTTATGTACTTTGCATTTTCCAATCGAGTTTGTGTTGCTGATCTTACAAATCTGTCACAGCAAGTTTTGATGCATGGATAAAATATCTGTCTGGTAATCTACTGTGTTTGACCCTTGTATCAACAAAAGCCTGATGTAAGGTTAAGTCATTGTGTAAAGGTGTATGAAAGTGTTTAAAAGCCGAAATGCTATATATATGGTACTTACATTGTATTGCCTGTATTAGTTCAATTCATTGTAGCATTTTATGAAGGAATTTTTAACATTTAATTTGTTGGTAGGAAAGTTGGACAAGCTCTCTTTAGAGTGAAGTATCTGTTAATGGTCAAATTCCTTCAAAATGGAATAATTTATGATGCCATTCTACCCGGTAGTAAGCTTGTCTGTTTTGGCTACCTACACAGTTTAGAAATGAAGAAATGGTATTTTTAGGTTTTCCTAGACCACATTTAAATGTAGTGAAGTCTGTTTGAATTACCCAATAATTCAGAGAAAAGCAATTTTTTAGATCAATATTTAAACATAGTAAGTACCTAAAGTACTGAGTATAGAGTACGGTATATCGGGTGTTTTGGTGCCTTGGCCTTCAACGTGTGAGGAGAAAGCATGTAGTTCAATGTAACAGAGGACGTGACTCCATAATTATGACATTAAAGAAGTCAATGTTGAACCCTCAATAATGATTTGCATCAGTCTAAGTCTTTTGAGAAAAGTATTTGGAATGGTAAATGTAAACATGTAAAGTAGAAATTTAAAGTTCTATGGTGTGCATATAATTTGTCTCAGGACTCCATTCAATTTGAGAATGACTGTTTGCAGTGGGACAGTGCCTGGGCAGTCCGTAACTGATGTCCTTTCCAGTTCTATTCATGTAATGAGGCATTAATTTACATGTTGTCTCTAATACTCGGTCCACTGAGTAATCAAAATAGAACTGCCGAGGCAAAGAGTTTTGATGTGGTCCCAGATGAGATATACTTTGTCAAGAACCAAAAGTCAAATTGGATGTAAAATGAAATTTGAAATTCATCCTTAGAATTTTGCACGACACACCTGAATTTGCAATTCCGGTGAAATTAATGAGCATAGTAAATGCATTTAATCACAAGAACCATGAAAGGAAATTGCCGACACGGTTTTTAAATGAAAGATATATCTATTTTTAGTGTGGGTAGGTAACGAATTCAATCAACTTAGGAATACATAGTCAGTGGAGAATTTTGTTACAGGATTCAAAACATTCCGTCAGTGGCTACAAGACTCTATACAAAAATACTTAAATTCTAGACACTGCTTGAAACTGCACAGTTGATCATTGCTCTATTACTGCTGAAATCACTGATGTGTTCAAAACATCAAAACAAAGGCCCAGCGCCAGCGCGTCTTACCGCAAGATATTCCCAGCTGTCACTCAACTTGTCAAGTGAAAACATCGACCCGCCAAACTCAAAAGATCGTGGCGCGAAATAGAAAAGTTCTACCCGCCAAAGCAAATCTGTTAAACCACGCCTCCAATTTTGACCTCAAATTTCACGATCAACCATTTTCTCAGACGTTGTTCAGACATTATGGTCCCGTCGACTGGCGCGGCCGGCAGCCATTCTGTCGTTCATCTTTGGAAAATTGGAAAATTGTGAGACGATGCACAGGATTTACCCGAACAGAACATCGACACGCCACGGGAGAAACAACTAGAAGCATGGCTTGAAATCATGGGCTAGGACTTTGTGAAATATGCAAGAACTGGAAATCAAAGAACTGGATTTTGTTTTGGTGTTGTTCAGAAAAAAATTCACATATTCATCGCAGTTAGCAATATTCTCATCGGTGAATTTCTCATAGGCTACTGGCGCGGCATCAGTTTTTTAAAAGTCCATTCCTAAACTGACCATCGGCTTCTCACACCTCGTGCGACGGCACTAGTTGAGACATCTTCTGCACTATTGCCATATTCGTCATTTTCTTTTTCTTTGAGAGATATCTAACGCTTTACACGATACAAAAGCGTTACCATAAATTTCGTAACCCTCGATCGCTGAAACGGAACTTTTCGTCACCTCTCTGAATGACGAGAAAATCGCCAGTAACTTTATCCCCACCACACAGTAAGATTTCCATGACAATCAAATCCTGTAACTCGGGCAAGATTGTCTTCCCACTCCTAAATCTCCGTTTGAGCCATTAGTGTGTCACAGGACGAAGTAAACCAGAGAATTGGTTCAAAAAATAAAATGATCCGTAAAAGTTCATCGTGTAAAATTTGGCAGCCCAGGTCAGGTTTTCGTAGCGATCAAACGCTACAGTTAGTTTGTGCCGGGTGAAACTTCCCTGTATCGCGTTCACCCCACTCAATGCGTTCATATCATCCTACTCACACGTTTCACTAGCTGCAATAATTGTAGCCTTGGTTGGGCTTGGGCTTCTGTCGTGCGGCTCGTGCCTTGCCCCAACCAACATGAAAACAGAACACAAATCATTGCATTCCAAGGGTTCACCCAACTCACACGTTCACAAATCATGAACTTGAACCAAGTCTATAAACCAGTAAGTAAATCGAGAGAAAAGCTGTCCACAAACACGCTTCAAAAACAGTGTAAGTGTGCGGTGGTCGGCGTTTGGAAGGTAGGCGTGGTTTTATGTTTTTGGTCTTGGCAGTCAAACTTTTCTGTTTCGCGCGTCGATGTTTTGAATTTGGCGGGTTCATGTTTTCGGTTGACAAGTCTTGCTGACAGCCGGGAAAAGTTGCGGTCAGACGTGCTGGCGGCAGGGTCTTTGTTTTTACGTTTTGAATGCATTAGTGATTTCAGCTCTATTATCTTCAAGTGAGAGTTCATGAAAACAGACTTTGATATTTGAAATATGATCATCAGCAGATCCAACAGCCTGTAAGGCCAAAGTTTTATCCTGTTTAAATGTATAATTTTTGTTTCAGTGTTGCACCGAAACATTTATGCCAGTTATCTTCATGGACAATCAATCATGCTTTACCAATCTATGATTGATGTAATTATCCATTTTGATATTTTACTAATAGACAGTTATTAAATTTTGATATTGAATAGCACAATGATTTTAATTTAGACCTCTGAATATAACATGTAGCTATACTAGGTCATTTTATTTTGAGTTTTGCTTCACTCTCAGATTTCCTGATGAAATATGTGTTGTTATGGAACTTTTAAAAGTCTTGGGTTTCTCCTGTTCACTCAGGGTTCTTGGGTGACACAAAATTAAGTATTACCTTCATTGTATTCCTGTACTTGTTCACTTGTAGCTGACCTTTGACCTTTGAAAGATCCAGCTGCTGATCATACTTGCCACAAGGTGAATGCCTTTACATTTGCCAAAATTATGATGTAGATCAAATTTAACATACAGTCACCGGTAATCTAAGTATGCCCATATATGGTCAAAGGGGCGTTCATTGGTATTCAAAATGCCTATGTTGGGGCGCTGCTTTTAAAAAGCGGCCACCCTCTTAAAATCTGTGATTGTTAGATTTTCTCTTTCCATGGTAACTTTGGCAAAATTGGAACAGGTGACAGTATATCAAATTTAACATACAATGATCAATTTCTAACATTGCTTACTGCTGAAATATGTCTCCATTGTGTTCTTTCATACAATTTTGGAATTCCAATGCTAGGTTCTGGTTTGCTTGAGATGTAGCATTGGAGCCATTAGGATCTGTTGGTGTCTATTGTCTGTATGTACAGTATATATGTATGTAGATGTGTCTGTTCGCTGCATGTATCACTGCACTGCCTAAGTTTGAAGGTGTATCATCCATGAATTGTAGATGAAACTTTGTGCAAATAATTATGCTGTCACTAAAATATGAAAACGAACTTTGAGATACATGCAGTTTTGTCAAAATTACGGAAAATCACAATTGATGTACCTGTGATTTTATCATTATGTGCAAAACAGTTATTACTCTAGTAATTAAAATATTGAAAACTATGAAGATCCGTATTTTTGGTACTAGATTTTAAGTATGATTTAATAGGAACACAGTATCATTAACACTACTTTTTCAGACAACTCTGGGTGTCTCACATCAAGATATTCTCTATGCTTGAAGGAAAATACCCTCTGGTATGATTTACCTATTAAGTATGTATATCCTTCAGTGGGTAAATGTAGTACATGTACATGCTCTTAACTTGAGGGAAATTTCGAATCAAAAGTAAGAATTTTACTTTGTTCAAATGACTTGAAATGTAAAATCAGAAAATTGCTCGAACACGCTGTCAGCTAAAAATTGTGCAAATTGCACAAAATGGTGAATTGGACACAGAACTACCGATAATCTAGTCTGGCTCCGAAGTAATTCTGCCTTGCCTGTTAGAGTTACCTCTCAACTCTAATGGTTTCCTTGAAGAAAATTACATGAATTTACTTCCTAAAGAAGGATTACATTTGAACGAAGTCTGGGATTATCATGAGTGAATATCCATGCTTTGAGTTTCTGCTCCTAGTGTTCATTAGACATTCCCAGGAATTTCAAATTTGGATTACTCGTTCGAGGGAAATCTGATTCATACCTAAATTAGACCAAATATGAACTAAGTTTGTTTGCTTGTAGTTGACTACAAAATCCCTATATGCGATATCTGACGTAAATCTGTGCAAATTCTGGAAGGATGATGTCTACAATACATATTGGCATTCAGAATCACATCTGAATCCCACGACAGATTTCTATGCATAGATGTATGTGGTTATAGTGAGGCCCAACCAGAATAAACATCTATGGCTTGCAGAGATGTGAAGAATTTTGTGAACAAAATATTAAAATTATTGGCTTTTTCTTTCAAACTTTGTACAAATTTGATGAAGTCCAATTGTTTTGTTTTGAAATTTCACAAGATCAGCGTGACCTTTAAAAAGGGAAACTAAATTTAGACCTTGGTCACTCAGGTCACAGAGACAAGCCACTTCACTATGTTGTGCTTTAGAACACTGTTTATTAAATATTGTAGAATTAGTAACCAAATGAACTTGATCTGTGCCATATTGTGAACTGTTGTTTATCCTGTGTGACCAGTTACTTGATTTGGAAATTATTCTTCTATCCTTCAGTTCTCTCTGACCATGTGAAATTGTAGTAAACACCCTCCTATGCCCAAGTTGTGTCCAAAAATATAATGAATTGAAGGTCATACACTAATCATATACATAGAGATCTACTGTCTACGTACTAATTTACATTTTATCTACGGTAAGTGTGATATTTCAAAAACAGTAGATGGCATTTAGACTACTGATAAGCATTGGTGAATAACATATCAAATTAAATGACATTTATGGGAAATAGGAAGTGTGAATCGAAGCTCATAAATTGTTTGATTTACTTTCAACTATAACTTACAAGTTTTGGACAGCGATCCGATGAGAAAGAGGGTTACTGTGTGTTTTGACAGGGAAGCTGTAGAAATGACAGTTGTATGCCATTACGTCAATCATTGGCTTTAGGTTCATCTTGAACATCTTATTGTGACAGCACTAAAGCCCCATAAATGTCAGTTTTGGCATTTTGTTCTCTCTGAAAACGTGAAATCTTAACAATTTAAAATCTGCTCTGTTGATCTGCTATAGCATAGCTCTGTGAAACACGTAGGCCAATTCAAAAGGCCAGTAACCACTGCCATGATGGAAATATCTGTGACCAATTTTGCACATCATTGGTGAACTTAACACTTGCTGGTGTACAATGCATTATGTATCTCATAATATATTTAAAATTTGTGCAAAATTTCTCCACCTGATATTAATACAAATACATGTAACAGCTTAAATCTAGGACATACGAAAGGGAAGGTGACGCATTTGAACCCATATTGAGAATTTTATTTTAGACATTAATTAATAAACACAGCTAAAAATAAATAGAATGTGTACATAATGCTGGTATTAGCTGGACTTGATGTGATTTTCAAATTTACAGTGCAGTAACAAGGTACAGAAACTGTTGGTTGATAGTCCCTATTATACGTGTTGTGACCGCTTTTGGCAGTAAACAGCTGTCATATACCGGGTACTGCACTTCTAAAACAGGGAAGTACAATAGTCATGGATTATGCTCACAAATAAATCATTTACAGTAATAAAACGGTGCCATGCTTCCTTGTTGTATCTGGTTATGCTACCGGTTAGAAGTATTGTTGTTGTTGTAGTGTTGTAACAATCTAAGTTAAGTATCTTGTAAAATCTCTTAACATTCAGGTGATTCCAACTGTTTTCCAATATGTATTGTAGGTCAGACTAAACTGCACTAGCCTTTTATTGCTACATTTCCGATGTCTGGAAGTGGAACTGTAACTTAGACCAGTGTTGTAACCTCCACAAATGTAATAATCTCCACAAATGTAATATCAACCACAATTGTAATAAAATCAACCACAAATGTAATAAAATAGTCAACCATTAATGTAACAACCCGCAACCACAAATGTAATAAACAAATTAACCATAAATGTAATAAAACTCAACCATAAATGTAATAAACTTGAACTTGCATATGTGATCATTTGTTTATCAATGCCCTGAGTAAATAATAACTTTAATAAGACTAGTGTAATGTTATTGCATACTTTCCTGAAACTAGGTTTCCTTTCAGAAACACAGAATAGAATACTTTGAGAACGCTATCAGAAAACGGCGAGGTACTGATCAAACCGTTAGATAATGGAAGTGGAACAGCAGTTCTAGACACTGATTATTACATAATAAGGAAGCGTCAAAGTAACTCGTCAACCAGTGATACCACACAAAGTTTATGACAGATGACTCAGAACAAATAACAGACAAATAAAAAAACCTTATAACAGAAACTTACGACACAAAACATGTTGACGAGAACATATATTTCATTCTAGTAAAACAACAATACGAACACTACCTTGAACACAGTAGAACAAAATTAGACATCCTGGCATCCCTAGTGAAGGAACAAACTTCAAGTGGGACAACATAGGAATACAGACAATCTATCGATTATTCCACACAATTTATCCACTGAAGACGAATTTGAGGCGATTGATTAAGAAAGTACGGCAATTTTCGAAAAAAACGGTGTTAAAGGATCGTAGTGTTATACAGTCTTCCCCACTCTGGAGTAGAGACTGCACTGACGTTCAGATTACAGCAGTGTCTAGCCATGGCCAATCAGTTCTGTACACAAAACAGGGAAACGTAAAATACACTTTCAAATATGCATAGCACACTAAACGCAAACAATTAAGAAATGAATAATGTGTGGAGTTGCTTTCCTTATTACATTGATCAATATTTAAGGGCTAATTCCTCAATTGCAACGACAAAATAGATTTATTACATTTATGTTGATAAATATTACATTTATGTGTGTTTTTTTATTACATTTATGGTTACCATTTATTACATTTGTGGTTGGTGTTTTTATTACATTTATGGTTGACTTTTGTTACATTTATGGGTGGATTACATTTATGGGTGCATTTTATTACAATTGTGGTTGATATTACATTTGTGGAGATTATTACATTTGTGGAGGTTAGACAAGTGTATGGTTTAGACTTAAGCAACTGTCATTCACATGAAGTATCAATGTTGTTCAGTGACACAATCTAGTGTAGCTGCATGTTTGTCAGCAAGCTTTGTTGTCATACTGTACCCACGTGTAATGTCAAATTCCATATACGACATACACAAGGAGTATTTTCAAACCCATAGACGGGCAGGCCATTTATCAGCTTTGGCTAAAAGCAAATTGTCCAACTTAAATTGTTCCTTTAAGTCATGCTTGGACAAATGCTCATATTAATTTCTTTTATGCATGAATTGACTTTTCCTACATTCAGAGCTCCAGATGTACTTCCTCATTGATTTCTCTCAAAATTAATGCCAGTACATCAATATGGAAGTTCACAACCACAAACGACACATACAACAAATTTTCATGTTCCAGATACTTAAAACTTCACTTCTTAGTCAAATCAACCATCAGTAGGAGACCCATTTTAGTTGTTAAGCCAAACATTTTAAGAACATTGCTGAAGATTTCAATGGAAGATGGAACTGTCCACAGAAGCAAGTTTAAAATAAAAATATCACGAGCGACAGATAAAAACCAGAGATTATTGAGTGTCTGTGATCAGTGGCAGACATTCCTATTTATAGGCCAACATTATGAATGCCTTGGGTACCTTGAGCTGGCAGTTTGATTGCTGTTGGAGAATTGATCCACATTTTTGAGACAGGTGGAGCTTTGCTCAAAAGTTGACAGGATCTGGAAATCACAGACAGGTGTAGATTGTTATCGACTTCACGGCAGTGACATTATGGTGTTATTTATTCAGTGCAATTGGAGAAAGGTTGGCCCAATCTGTTCTGTAATTATATTCTCTGATGTTAGGGTGCCTTCAATAAGAATATACATCTCTACTGTATTTGTACTGCTCAGTGACAGTGTGAAATCAGTATTATGCATTCTTGTCGCTACTCCCCATACTTTCATCTTGAGTTATTATAATAATACTGTCAAATCATCTTTTAGTTGGAATGCCTTTCAGTTTCAGTGTATTTCTTGAGACAAACTTTTTGCACAAGATACGTACATGTATGTACATGTACACAGAAGTACTGTAGTCATGTGTGTGATAAGAAAAGTGACCTTACCCTGAGTTATGGGTAGTTTTACAGTGACCCCATCTCCAGGTCATCACCATGCCAACCACTGAAGGCACCGTGACATTCCATGAACGCATGGAAACGAGCAAGATTAACTTATATTTCAGTGTTGCTGTATATATGTATTTACCACTGTCAGTTAAAGCATAGGCCAAGCAAGATTAACTTATATTTCAGTGTTGCTGTATACATGTATTTACCACTGTCAGTTAAAACATAGGCCAAGCAAGATTAACTTATATTTCAGTGTTGCTGTATACATGTATTTACCACTGTCAGTTAAAGCATAGCCAAGCAAGATTAACTTATATTTCAGTGTTGCTGTATACATGTATTTACCACTGTCAGTTAAAACATAGGCCAAGCAAGATTAACTTATATTTCAGTGTTGCTGTATACATGTATTTACCACTGTCAGTTAAAGCATAGGCCAAGCAAGATTAACTTATATTTCAGTGTTGCTGTATATATGTATTTACCACTGTCAGTTAAAGCATAGGCCAAGCAAGATTAACTTATATTTCAGTGTTGCTGTATACATGTATTTAGCACTGTCAGTTAAAGCATAGGCCAATGTAAGGACTGTAGTGTAGATGGTTGAAGTTTGCAAGTAGTTATTTATGACGTAGAAATCACTCCCTGTAGTAGTATCCATGTGTTGTGTTCAGATGTTTACTTTCAGAGATTTGTTAAGCATTTTCCACGACTAAATTTTCAGTTGGTCATAAAGGGAACACAAAGAGAAAACATACTGTTCCTGGCCACATGTATTGAATGTTCACTAATTATTTTCACTGTACTGTCTTATATTTATGTGCCAACCTAAATTGTTTGTTGAGTGTTTACATCTGTAACTTAAATAACCATTTTGTGAAGGGCCTCTTTATTTGCAACAGTTGACAGCAACCCCAACAACATGCAAAACATGAAAACAAAGTCATTTGCTCATTTGGCTGTGATTGTTTAATGATAAAATTCCTAGACTGCCTGCCTCCTGAGAAAACAAAAGAGCAATTCAGTAGCAGAGGATACCAACCTTGCTATAGTGCACTGCATTGTGGCATTGTTGTAGTGGTTCAGATTTGGCACTCGAAGCCCAGACATATAATTTTGTAGCGGTATCATGGGGGATTACAGTTACCATGGTGTTGTGGATATTGCTCAGCAATGTCAAGGGTCATCGTGTTGACGTCTCAATGATAACTGCCATAAATATTTCAGGTGCGTACATGTTCTCAAGAGACACTATACAGTGCCACGTCAGACGCTAACCAATAGAAGTATGTCGTCCTGAAACCTGCTGATCTTTGATAATCTGTCAGATGTCTAGATTTGATGATTTTTCTTGTGAGCAGGTGGGGCGGATGGCACTCTGTTGTTGAAATGTCAACATTTTCAAATCCAAAGCGATGTGAAAAGAATGCAATTTGACACCAACATGACCTCTGCAGTGTTCAAACATCAGAGCTGAGAAGTTTTGAATCCTTTGTCAAAAGTAAATGACCAGTCCAATAAGAGACTGTATGTTGACAGCAGTAGTTATTGTGTTAATCAACTTTAGGTGATCATAGCCGACTTTCAACCTCAAATTCTTTCAATTCAGAAAAGAGTATTTTGCAAAGCTCTCCCACACATCTCACTTCCCTAAAGTTCAGTGACTAGAGCATCCACATCACAGATATTTTCAGACTACCTTAGGGTTCATTCATGCATCCATTTCATTTTCAAATTAGAGAAACTCTGTTTATGTAATGATATTTTTCTCTGATGTTTTTAGCTACTTAGTCTATAGAAGCTATTGGGATGGGTATCCGTCCGGTGTCCGTCGTCAGTCTGTATGTATGTATGTATGTATCATGTATGTATGTATGTATGTATGTCCGTTTGTGAGGCGTCCGTCCACTCAAATATCTTGAGAACCGCAGTACTTACTGATTTGATATTTGTTGTGTAGATGAAAAATATGATTTTGAGAAACCATTATTTTTTTATTTTTTGATATTGTTGAAAATAGGCAAATTAATGCCAAAAAAGGTGTTTTTGGTAAAAAATCTTCTTCTTCATAACCGCTGGTCAGACAGCTTTGTTATTTCGTATACAGGTCCCTAGGGATAACCCAACTTAGCTTTGTTCAAATTGTTATGAAATATGCAAATGTGTATTTTTAAGGAATTTTTTTGTCATTTTTGGTCAAAGTTTGACTTACATTGTATGTAATTCTTGTACTGTAAAAACCCTATCAATTCACCCAGAAAAAAATAATTAATATGTTTTTAAATAATTGAATTAATTAGGAAATCATCAAAGCCAAAATAATTTTAGTGTGGAATTATCAGAAAGTTAAACTTTTTTTGACAGTTCATAGTGAATTGAGGATTAAAACATGTAAAGGCAACTTTCCTGAATCCCAACTTTGACATATTCTGAACCACCATCTAAAAGAAATTGCTCATAATAGTTTGTCATGATAGGGTGGTTAAACAAATAGAGAAAGTTCTAATTTCCATACATGGTTGACTTGGTAAGGATAAAATAAGATTACTTTTGGAGCAAAAAAATAGAGTGGTCAATTAAAAGAGTGGTCAAAGTGATAGGGTTTTTATGGTAAAGCTTGGCTGTAAGATTCCTCATGTGCTATTTATAGCAATTATGCAATCTGTGTAAACAGTGCAATGAAAGTGTAACATGATTCCTTATAATGCTTTTGATGGCCTTGAACTTCTTAAGTTTCAAACATTTGTCTCTTTAGTGTGCTTTCTCTGAGTACGCACAGTCTCAACTTATTCAACAGAACTTACTTACAATGTTAATTTGAAAGTTAAAATGTGCTTGGTTAATAGGATGAAACTACTGATATTAAAAGATAACCAGCTCAAGATTCTTTATAACCTGACAGATATGCTGTTTTTTTATGACGTAAATCTTGATTTAAGCAAGTCTTTTTACTTTAATTAGAATGTAATTAACTCTCGTTTATTTGCTATTGTAGACTAATATAGTCTGATGAAATATGCAAATCTGTATTTTTACGGAATTTTTTTCCATTTTTGGTCAGGCCATCCTGAAATGAGCTTTCAAAGATGTCCACCTTCATCAATACATGTGTCACAAAAGGTTATTCTCTACCGTATATAACACAGCAGAGCTCTGTCAACTGTTGAGTCGCTTGTTTTTTCAAAACCGCTGGTCAGACAGCTTTAATATTTGGTTGACATGTCCCTAGGATGACCTTAGTGAGATGATTTCATACAGTCAGGAAATACTTAATTTTGTATCCATGTCTATAGTAGCTTCAGGGACTTTGGCTCTGATGTTTTTATATCATTACAAAGATATGATGCATCATTTATCATCAGTGTAACATGTTATCAGTCATTTCCATCTTGCGCAGGACAAGTAAATGTCTATTGAACATGTTTATGCTCATAAGTTTGACGACTAGGATGTAGTTTAATATTTTTAAGTGTACTTCAAATTGCTAAGAATGTCTCTTTCTGAAAAAGGGTCATTATTGCGAGAGCATATCAGAGCAACTCAGTGACCCATGAATCATTGTTACCTGTCCGTGACTTATCTTATAGTTTTGTTGTTGCCAGGCTATAAAGGTTGCTGTGACAACAGAATTATGTTGCCAGGCACCTCGGTTGCTGTGACGACCGGTTTTCAAGTAGCGTTGGCAGTCTTCATTGAGCAGTGTTTCACACTACCTCTTCCATTGAATAATTCAGAGTTGAAAAAAGTAAACCCTGTTCAAAGTAATCCCTGATATAGATTGTGTAAGGATGACTGCCATCAGTCAAACTGAGTGTCTTTCTCATCTGCCTAGGGCAATATTGATTTGATCTGGGTTTTTGTACCACCCATTTTAGATGTGTGTAAACAACTTGCACAAGGGAAAGAAAGAAAGCAGAAGCCAGTCTGGTGAAAGTTTTGAAATGTCATGAAAAACACAAACACTCTTTTTGATTACATGTACATGTATGTGAATTTGAGTTGAGATAAGTTCAAACTTGAGTTGAGACAAGTTCAAACTTTCATGGTGTTTCTTTGTCAGAATTACAGCATTGTATAAGGAACATGCCGGCAGCTTTTGAACATTTTTACTCTATTTCTCATAAGGATAGTCCAGTGAATTGAATTTTTATGAAAAGAAAATCCATTGTAACCACAATGTTTCAATAATGCAACCTTGTAATACTGACATGCCTTGTGAAAGTATACCAAACTGCAACATACACAGAAGATTTGATACAAATCACAAATAAAAAATGAAACAACAAAAATGTATCACAACATTTGGTAAATAATGCCATAACTGATGATCACTAAATCATTATACAAGCCACTGATCCTCTTACATGTAAGGAGTCAAAAATAAATGTAAATATAATATAGATATAAAAGGAATTAAAGATAAATTGTAATATATTTTCCATCACAGTATTACTGCAGGAGGTCCATCAAATTATGTGCCGTACCTAGTTACAATAGTACAATCTGTATTCCCAAGGTTGAATACTGTATAATCCTATGAATTGATGTTTTGTATGATGTGTTAACCTTGAATCTAAAATGTTTTGATAGTATACATGTAAATGTGATGTACGTGTATCAATGTATGGGATATTCAGATATATGCATTCATGAATTTCTGAGGTACTGGGTAGCAGCATCAGCGGTAATACTCATGACATCTCTCCAATATTGGCCGCAGTTTGAGCAAATTATTTACATTTTCTTCAATGCAGTCGAATTTAGCTGAAAGAAGTTTTCAAAAACCAAGTTATAAGATTACTAAAATTTCTGATAAGTATTAGAATTATCAAAGGAACAGGAATTTGAACTTGTTATTTGTTGACTCTACATGTTCATACAAGCTTTTCATGATGAGATAGAGAAAAAGTGTGACCTCTTCATTAAGACAGTGTTGACTCACCAAATTGCTACATCTAGAAATCTTTTGGCAGAAGTAATATTCAATTACTCATCTCCTCTGTAGCTTGTTTACATATCAATATGTGAATACCACTTCACTGTTTAAATGTTACAGCAACAGCTTTCTGGTAATATTTGCACAAATCAGTTATTTCATGATTTGCATGCCGTTTAGTAAAATGGACAGGTGATTTTCAAGTGCCAGTATGGTTTCTTCTGTGCAATTTTAGAATTTGTGATTTCAGACTGAAGATATGATTTTGATTTGAAACAAATGACACTCACAAAAAGAGATATCCTAATTGGTTTTGTTGATTTGTTCTGTATTGAGTTCAGGTTTTGATTGTATAAAGTCAACAGACTACCAGACATGAATTATTTGCTGTCTTCACACTTTACCCATGACAGCTCTCGTATTGAGTTTGAATAGCCCACTTTTCTAAAGATTTAGAGGAGAAAGACAAACATTGGTGCAGTGTTGAGTCTTAACAAAAGGTAAGCCAGGTTGCCTATGTCTTGCTCAGACTTCCATGCATGCCAACCAAAATTTTCAACCACCTGAACGGTCACCGTGGTTACAGCACTTACAAGCTCAAGCCTGTCGTGTCAGGAATGATATAGTGGATCTATCTGAACACTTGACACTTCAAGTTTACCATTCTGAGTTTTTTAGGGGTTGAATTTTCGCCGGGATCGGAAAGTTTCCTCGTTGATATTCAAGGTAAGGCTGACAGCTGACAGGGCTTGCTACAGTGATAACACACAGAAGCCAAAGGGAAAGAGATAGCGGAACTCCGTTATATCTAACGGTTCTGCTTTTTCTGTGCTTTTGAAAACTCTTTATATTCTTGACAATATGCCAGCAGTCTCTTCAGTAAGTGTGGTTTGCGTTCTCCAGGACATTTTGAGTGCTTCAAATGAATGACGACGACAATTTTCATGAAGTATTTTGAGCAAAACTGACAAGTTCTGGGTGCTGCTTAAGTATGATTTATTTGATGATAAATGTTTTGTAAATTATGCAAATTGTCAGATGGTCACAGTGACTTTATAGTCTTCCTGACTGAGAGGGGGAAGCACTCATGAACTCATATACCATATGTCACTGGAAATGAGTTTGGATTGAGGTGGCAAAACTTTAGAAATGCTAAGTTACAGTAATTTCAGCATTTTCATGAACGTTTTCTCAACGTCTGAAATCCATGCCTCTATGAAGTATTATCATGTAAAGTTAGGGATTCAATGTAAAATTGAACATAAAATGTAGTTTTAGTAAGATTTGCCAGTGACTTAGTCGTACAGATAAATAATTGTTTTTTAACTATCAAGGTTGTGTGAAAATTGCGATCAATCAAAAAATTATGAAAAGAGTAACAAATTCCTTTGTGACTTATATCCAAACCCATCTGTATTGCACAAAATCAATAAATGTAGTGCAAGAAATTTTCAGCCATATAAAGCCAGTGTCATTCTCTGTCATCTAAATTGTTACATTTTCATGTTTAATTCAAACCAACGCACTAGGTGCTAAACAGCCATTAATTTTTATGGCTTTTCTGAGGCAGTCTTGCTGTTCTCAGGTTTTCTTATCCAATATTCATTGACCTTTGACAAGTGAGGGGCATGGAAGCTAGCCACATTGAGGTGGGATCTATTCAAGTGTCGACGACAGTCCAGGGTGAAGATGCATGGCTTCATCAGTCACATAGTGACATCAAACAGCTGTCATGCACTGTGAAATGATACTCATAAAAAATGAAAGATGGAATAAAGTTTGCCAGTCTCAAGTTCTGCCTGCCATTGTTGTCTGTGTAAGCTGTCAGTAGCATTGATCACAGTGCCATGGGCTAAATAAGATTATTGCCGTATTTTCCATTCTTCACTGTTGACACACAGGAACTGACATTTCTGAGTGGAAATTGAAATTACCGGTAGTTCAGCCTTTTTCGTTCAAGCACTCTTCAGCCAACTTGAGATAATAGAAGCAGTACTTTTCCATCAATTTATCAGGATTTCTCCATTTTAGAGTGAAAGTTGCCCTCCCACATCACTGTTTTAGTTATTCCAGTTTTATTTGAGAGCTAGTTTACTTTGTTGACCAAAGCACATTGTCGTCATTGACCATCGGAACTTTGTTAAAATGATCGTTTCAGAACGCGCAATACCTCAAAATACTTTGATGATGTAATTTTGTGTATATGGAAAAAGTTATATCATCCGACTATATATAGTTTATTTTAAAGGTTAAATCTGGAAGCATGGATCAGTTGGACATTTGACTACGAAACCAAAAGTGACAATTTCTGAAAATGTTGACGTTATCCCCTTGTACTTTGAATAAGCAAACATTTCTAAAATCATATCATTGTATATTGTCATCATGTAAATACTGGTATTTCAGTTTGCAAGTTATTTTTTAAAAACCCAAGTACACATGTAAAACCAAAATGACAGTCAGGCACCATCTGTTCACTTGGGAGAATATTAACCACTGCGTTGTTGAATCAAGGAGATTAAACATTTTGTACTTGTTTATAAAAAAATCCTGTCAAATTTTGATAGGTAAAATATGAAATTATGTAGACTGCTATTTCAAACAAATTGTACCGGTACATCCTACCATTTTAGCGCAACAATTTGTCTGAAATTAAGACCAGTTGTCATGCCAACCGTGTGTACTCTTGTGTGACAAATATGTGTTTAGTATTTTTGCTGTTATTTTCACACAACAAATAGAACATATGGATATTTGCAATCACATTATAAGGAGTTTGTGTTCAAACAGTGCACAATTCGAATTGCAATAAAAAAAGGTTTTGACAAATTTTCCTGTTGTAATCATTTACAAGGACAGTAAATTTAGTGACATAAATTTCATTTTCTCAAATTCAATTTTATAAAGCAAACTGTGAAACAGATTGACAATGACAATGAACTCTAGAATATCAGTCCTATGATATCATATTCTAATAAAAACAATTTCCTTCGTGTACGACATAACACAGACTACATTGTATTTACAGTTTGAAAATGAATAGACATGTAAATTAATCTGTCTGTATAACTGATTTATGATGGGAATGACATTCAAATGAACATTTCATCAGTTGTATTGGATTCTAACACTTTGAAGATCTGTATGACATCATCAAGTGATGTGTCGTCCTCTCCCCAATCGCCTCTAGGTGGCGTGCTTTCCAACATGGCTTCAGTCAGCATCACTGCCAACTTCCTTGTTTTTCAGCTATTAAAACATATACCAGACAGTAGACAAGTACCTTTGGTTACAATGTGCCTACTTTTGATTGACTATCGAGTAAAAAATAACAGAAAGCTAAATGTCGATGCCAAAAAACTGAATAATTGTTTAATGGCAAAGGGCGACCCCAAATGTTCCAACGTATTGGGTGAATGTTTTTTTGTTGCATCACAGGAAGTATGAAAGGTATCAAAAGTTTCTGAAATCCATCTGAAGAACCAGTTTTCAATGCATGCTGTATAGCTCAGTTTTAACCTTTTTCACCGCTATGGGTTGGCTCAAACCTATTGTTGTCAATGGTAAATGTGGACCTGTTTATATGGAATTGGGGTGAACAGGTTAAATCTGTCTTGCTTTAAATTAGACAACACAAGGCACAGTAATATGAACTTTTAACATTCAAGCTTTCCAACAGTCCAGATATTCAAATATCCTGAAACAAGATTCTTCTTTGAGTGAATGCACTTCATATTATGGAGATAATCTAATGGTGAACATTCTGAGGAAAGTTGATTCAGCAAAGAGACATGTACATGTAGTCACACTCACAATCTTGAAAAAAAATGTCTTGTTTGAAATATTGATCTTATCATGAACAGAATATGTGAACATTATTTGTAGCTTAAATGTCATTTGAAATTTTAAGTCCCCCTGAAATTTTGTAATGAAAACATTTTTTTATCTGTAGAGCATTGACCTTCTGTAGTAAAACTTAAGAATAATTTGATGTTGTCATAACAAAGTTGAAAAAAAATGAAGCGAATATTGATATGGCAAATACTGAACACATAGATGGACAAATTCTCCATCAAAAGTAGTCAAAGAGACTCATAAATACTGGATTAGTTTTGAAAAGTTATGGTCGTGTAAATCAGGTATTGAAGGAGACGGTTGTAAAGTAGTAACTGTTCTTACTTTACCAGCATTACCGCTTTTATGACAGTTCAGATCACAAAGTACAAACGGAGATCATAAATCTAAAACGATTCCGCGTTGTGAAAGTCTCCGCTGTGCAGTTACAGAACTGAATTGCATCTGCAACGTGTGTTTACTTCAAAACCAATGTTACTCAAAGTTTATTTAAGGTCAGCGATTCAATCAGAGTTTTGGGAAATTCATTTCTGGATCAATTAATCACATTTTATGGGCTGTTTTCTAGAACACAGTAGGGAAGTCTTTGATCTCACAAATGCAGCTTTTATTGTTCTCAGTATTGCACAGTTTGATGTTTTGATGGTGAATTTCAAACAGACCTCTATGCCTGACAGGTATAATGCTTCATAAGAGACCCGAAAGCAATTAGTATATATATCACCCAGGAGGAAATAGGAAATTAGTATTCATATGACCTATGACCTGCAGAGGGAATAAACGTGTGTACTTGAACTGGCATGAATGAGAAATAAAAACAGAAAATTGTGCCCAGTCCATAATAATGCATTTACATGTAAATATTTTCATTCTTTCTATAGATGTATGATTGAATTTTTTCTACAGAACATGTCTTTGTGTGTTTTACTGATGGATTTGGAGAGTCCTTTGAAGTGATATAGTTGAATGTATTGGAGTTGCCATATTGGTATTGACCTGGAAGGGAAAAATCTTGAAAATTGAAAAAAATTATGAAATGTGTGCCATGTGCTTTATACTTAAATTGACAGATCTCTCTAATATTCTTCATCGATTGTGTGGTGGAAAATAATACCATGCATTATTGACACATGTCATCTGGTATCAAGAGGAGAAATAGTAATATTGTTACAGATCTATGTTTGGAAATTGTCCCTGCAAATATCAATGCCAGATTGAGTACTGTTTCAAAAACTAATACACTCAGCTTTTAGCCTCTGGAACATATTGTACATGTATGTATGTATTGAGTGTATGGCTATTGGCAGTAGGTTATAGGAAGATCAGTTTTTTCATATAATATTACAATAACAAACTCAATATCTGTTGCACAATTTTTGTGCCGTAATAAAGTGTGTGCCCAGTCAATCTGTGGCGGATTCATTAAACAAATATTAAATGTCACGGCAGGTCAAAGGCACTTTTTATTTTTTTACCTTGTGTATCATATAGTTGGTAAAGTTTACTTGTGTTTACTTGTACAGGTCAAAGGTCACAGGTGGAGGAAGTTCAATTAGATCAGTGATGTTGGATTATCTGCTCATTTGCATACTGACTTTACTCTCTACCAAACGTTATGGTGTGTTAAAACTTTATGAGTTTCACCTGATGTACATTTAAACTGTACTGTGGCGTTAGAATTAAGATGAAATGGTATTTCTAGCAAGATGTGGACTTTGTGCATTTGAATATGAATCTGTGGCAGTTTTTGCCCACGCATACATTGAACTTTGTGGCTCATAATGGAAAAATAAATAGGAACCCAGTGAAAAGTTTGATATTGAGCAATTTATCATTCCTTGGTAAGCCGACCATAGGCGCCACTCTTGGGACGGCATCAGTGCTATTTACAGTCAAGTGAATGCATTGTGCTTGTGTCAGATTTACCGGATCACTGGAACACCGCAGGAGAAATCAATGGAATTGTGTGTGTGGAATTGAGCATGTAGCATAAATAAATTGAATTGGAGATGTAGCTGTGATTAATGGAGTCCAGTGACTCCAAAATGAACTTATCCATTATTGCTAGCCAGATTTATAACAGGTATAGAAAGCTATAGGCAATGGGAAAGGTATAGGAAACTAAATATTCATTGATATTGCATGATATGAATTTCATACACCTCTGAAAAGATGACACTTGAACTTCAGCATTGGTTAGCAACCAGCCACAAGTTTGCATGTTGATTGCAAAGACCATGTACCATGACTTTTAGATGTTTTTGAGAATGATTTGGGTTTTTGAATGTTATGGAGATCACCTTCTCTGATTGATTTCTGCATTCAGACTGTGAATAATATCATGATCATTGACTCAGACCATGGATGAAATGATTGAACAGCCTATGACCAGGTTGACCAAAAAAAGACCTGGTTTCACTAACCAGGCCTGTGGCTGAGTTGTAGCGGAAATTTTGCATAGGCAGTGATGTTCACAAACTTGGTTTCCAGTGAACCTTACATTCTCAGTGTGTTTTCAAGCAAAAGAGAATTGTAGGAATGTCGGAAGACTAGTCTTCGGCGTTACTTCTGCTTTATAATGAAAAATATTACAAGTAAATGCCCAGCACAAATATTTTAATTGCTGAGAACTTCACCCTAAGTGTTCTTTTGTGTCTCTGTTTAATGATTATTTCAAGTCTTTTAAAAAAATAATTTCTTTGCGATTATTGTTGCTATGGTTACCATACATATTATTCAACAACTGAACCATTTACTGTTTTTTTTGCAATTTTGAAGTTTTGTCACAGTTAATTTTGATATTTGATTACCTTCCCAAAAATGAAATCAAAGTTTAACCCATTGAGTGCTGAAATTTTTCCAATCAAAATTTTAGTGTAACATTTTACCAATTTTAATAAATTTTTCTGTAATTTTTCGATAATTTTGGACCAAATGCACATAACTTTTTAATGACAACAATTTTTGACAAAAATTTTCCGGAAAAATCGGAAAAAATTTTCATAATTTAACAAAGTTGCTGACTGTGTTATATTCTGCAAGAGCAACAAAGGTTGACTTTGGCACTCAAAGGGTTGAAGAGGACAAGTCAACTTTGACTACTATGTTTCATGAATTCCTCTCCACTTCATATTTGTAAAATTGTTGTGTACACAACTCGACACAAACAAATCTATCCACATATCTGACATGTTTTGAAAATAATTATTGCAATGTACACGTTTTAAGGCAATGTAAGAGTTGTCTGCCTTGCTCTCTAAATTTTTTTCAGAATTTAGACAAATCAGTAATGTACATGCAAAATTGTGCTCAATTTTGCACTGCTGATGTGAACAATTAAAAATACCCAATATTTGTATTTCGCATCAACCTCAAAATTGTCACTGGAAAAGAGAGGCTTGGGTTTAGGTTGAATGCATTGATAATGTGCGAAACCTTTTTTTGACAAATCCCACCTTGGATGACCCCAGCAATAGCATGATGCTATTATTTTCACCTTTGGATGAGTTTGGCAAGTTGCCACTGTGTGAGCCCAATTCAAGAGTTTTTATTGTGAAATACAATTCATCGTTTTCTTTTTAACGGTACTCCTATATTATTCAAAGTGGAACTTTTCAAAACATTTTGTGCCCACTAAATGACGGCCATCCAACATTCTCACAGTTAGGAACACGTAAATTATATTCATTGCTTCAGACCGGTGAAAGGTTGTGTGTGTGATAAGGAGGTAGGATAAAAAAGAATAAATAAAGAGAAGTCGGTAATAATAAGGTGCATGTGAGAACATGAAGAGTGTTTTCAGTGTCCTTTGGTAAATCCACAACATTTGTATGGGATATCATTTGTCATATGGACACCACCATTCAAAGTTGGAAAGCCCAGTGCTTAAAATAATGACCAGTTGCTAGGTGATCAGTGTGCGTACCATTGTTAGGATCATCGGGAGTGAAGAGCTGTGATTCCATTGTGATCATAACTGTAGTTGTCCGAATGCATAGTTAGGTTCCCCTTTTGTGTGTTTTGCATGCAACTAGAAATATCATGTCTGTTGGATATCATGTCTGTTGGTTTTGTGTATAAGTCCTCAACTGTATTTGATGTGTGCAAATAATATTACGATATGAACCAGTCAACGGTATGGCAACTGTGGTCAAAATATTTGCGGTAAATTTAGATTTGTTTCCAATACACGTTGCAAGTCAAACATAAACTGATGATATCGATTGCTGCAGTAATTTAGAATTATTTTTTCAGTACCCATGTTTTAGCAAAAATTGTGTCAAGGTATGCTGTTTCAGTAAGGTATTTCTGATGGATGTGAAATAAGTCCACAGTTGTTAATTTTCTTTCGGTAAATTAGATTTTAAAAATTGAACATTTGCTGTTTGGAAGACAAACACCTGCCATTTTTACCACACCAATTTCTGCCAGTATTTTTTGTGAGAATATTGTTTGAATGTTCTATTCTGAACCCATCAAAAATGAAAAAAGTATTTCAAATATGTGTGATAAAATCTAAATATCTTCAATGTGGATGTGTTTGATTCAGTAAAATTTTGAATTTCTAGTGGCAGCTGTAAAAAATCAAATTTTAACACATTGCAAGTACATGTGTTGAGTTATCATTTTGATTTCAGCAGTGTTGACATGGAGTTAATATCCACGCACACTATGACAAAAATTATTTTATTCTTAGTATTATGGATGTCTAAAATGTAAAATGGCCAAAATTTACATGAAAAACTATTAGAGGTATTGTGTACTGTGCTGTTATTTCGACTACTCTCGTCTCTTATCAACATTGTCTTTGTTGTCCTAACTGTTTGCCATCGTTTGTTTGTTTTCCAGGTGAGTGCCAAACCCATGTTGTCTCAAGTACCTGTCAATAGTTATCCCAGACATAACGACAGCAGACAGTGACCGACCTATTGAGGTCGTTTGCAGCGAGCTGTGGAATCATTACCCCCTTGGACTTCCTGTAAAACGATTTTCTGCTAGTCTGTTTGGAAATGACTGGCTTGAGTTGCTATGAAAACTTCAAAATCATGGCCGTGTGAGGTAGATGTCTCGTCAAATTTATCAGTGGCTGATCCCCCCATTAACTGAAAAGCCACTTGTCTTCATTAGCGGATTGTATGCCACTCTAGATAACCTTTGCTGTCTTTGTCTTTTAACCAAAAAAACACGGGCATCAGCCGAGTTAGAGGCCGTTTCCATGGTGATGAATTGTACTAGTTGAGTTTATGCCGTTTGGCATATCTATTCATGCCTTGGGGGGAATGTGAAAATTTCCAATTGTACTTACGGCAGTGCTACCTGGGTTCCCCGTTCTGTCAACTGAAATATACTTTATTTTGAGTATCCAGGTAAGTGGTAAGCTGGGGTCATATTTGCTCAAGAGTGCACACAGTATGTGAATTATACCACTGGACATCCATACTTGACACTGTTACCTTGGTAATGGTAGATCTCTCCTACCTGTGGCTTTGAAGACTTAGATATCCATTGCACTGCCCGCTGAGCTTTACAGTCTGCCAATGAAAAGGTTTCTATTTTAGATCTTGGAGTGCTTGGCTTTGGTACAATCAGATAAAAATGATAACTATCGCTCTCTGCAGGCTGTCACATGTTATTGATATAACAGCATGATATGAAAAAAAATCTTGATTCTAGGATGTGACTCAGATTCATATTTTGGGCAGTGCTAGGTTATCTCAAATTTGTGTGTTTTGTAGGCATTATTACGGACAATCTATACTCTACTGAACTTTCAGGAAATTAAGAATCATAAATGTCTGACGCAGCACAAATGACACAAATGCTGATACGACAGAACAAACTAGTGATTGTGGGTAACACAGCAACCGATTTATCATATACCTATGCCCAGAATTTAACAAGTGATAAGGAAAAACCTTTAAATTTTGGGAATTTACTTTTCTTCTGCCACGCACATAAATATGGAAATATTTATGTAAACAGGCTTCATTCATGGCATCTTGCCACAGAATTCCACACCACATGCAAAAACATCTTCCATATCTCTGTGAACACCATAATCACAGATAACAAGATTAAAAAAAGTTGCACAGGAAGAACATTTTATTTTGCAATATGTTATTACAATCATTACCCATCCAAACTGTCTTCTGATTCAAATCTTTCCAGATTTTGAAATTGCATTTGATAGTCGTACAAAGTGGAGAGAGGCAGCCATTTTGTTTGTGTACACTGAAAATTTCCATGTTAACAGGTGTAGTGAGCACGACATCACTGTCTGTTCAGAGGTAGATCTCGACCATGCCGTGCAGTGCAAATGGTAGAATGTTTGCTAGAGCTTGTCCAAAAATGACAACAAAGTCAATAAAGTAACCAGGGATAACATTGCAAGATTCAAATTAATGTTTCCGTATTTAGCTACCAGAAATAGCCTTGTTACTCCAAGCCTTTAAAATTTTTATGTTGACAACACTGCACTGTAGGTGGAGAGGGGCAGCCATGTTGTTTGTTTACTTTGTTTACTTTAAGGTGGCCAATCTGGTTCGGTAACACTCCAAAACTTATGACGTTTATCGTGCAAATCTCAGCATTTACTGTTAAATATCAGGGCTGATGTTAAAGGTAAATGTCACCAAGCTGAAGTGATCAAAGCATATATGATAAATGTTTGACTTCTGCTGGGCTAAGCAATGCATTCTGGGTATTTTACCTAAGGCTAACATATGTACATCAAAAGATGTGATTTATATATATATATATATATATATATATATATATATATATATATATATATATTATTATTTACATACACACACACACACACACACACACATACATATATACATATACATACATATGTGTAATGTATATGATAATGTAAATATTGCTTTCAAGGAAATTGGAAGGCACACCATTACAGTTCAGGACAATAAGTGACCTTAAAGATTTAACTGATGTATGTTATGTATGCAGCATGTATAGGGTTTTATGGGCATGAATCAACATTGCTTATTGATTTTGGTCTATAAAAATCTGTGTTGACGTATACATGACTGGAGGAAAGAGAGATGAGTGCAGTTCAGTCGGTCGGAACAAACAGTTCAGATGTAACATTGGATGAATTTTAATCATCTACTAATGGGTAGACGCGATGGCTAGGTTTTGTCGGCGTGTCTTTCTACATGTAGAAATTACTGTCTGCGTCTGTTTATGATCTGTGTGGATATCGATGTTATCGTTGTCATTGCAGCTGTTCTGTATAGAATTTTTGTGAGTTGTTAAGATTTTGTGATTTGTCTTCTATAATGTCTTTTGAGACTCCTACATTTGAAATACACAAGTTATGCAAAATGCCACTATGTGGGGGCAGTGTTTAAAACTGACCATGTGTTCTATTTCGTAGATCTATTTTTGTTTTTATCATGGTGTAAAAGGATTTTTATGCTGCTATTAAATTTTCTACAGAGCTGTCGTAAGCAAATAACAAATATTAGAAAAGTTGAAAAATTTGCTCCTGAAAAATTTTTGTGAACAAACAGCCAATCAAAAAATGGACAACTTGTCACTACTTTAGGACATTTTGGGAGTATTTTTCTCTGTAGAGAGTAGTTGCTGTGATGAGTTTGTTAATTTCAGCAGTATATGCAAAGCTCATAAAGCTGACAGAACAGCGCCCTCAGTCTTTAAGAGTAAATGGATGTGCGTTGCAAATTGTCATTTCATAGTGTGTGTTCGTTTAAATATACAATTAGCTGCCAAATTATTGACAATAATCCTTTCATAGCAGAGTTACAGAATGTTTTATGAATTTGAGAATAGCATGCATGGCACACTTTACTGAATTCTGAAGACGATAGGACACATCCTTTAAATGCTGTCTAAAATGCCTGGCAAGTCAATCCACACAGTTTCCATTATGTTTTACCTTCAATATAATTTTTTGGACACTTGAAGTCTCATAACACTCAATACGATATTAACAGATTATTCGGAGGGAGCGTGATTCAGCGGACATTTTGGCAACATAATAATGCTTTTCCTGGCTTGTTACATTAGTGACTCAAAATACTGTTTGTCCAATCTATGGAAAATTCCTACCATTCCTGCCTATGGAAAATTCCATCGTCAGATATATCATCAGTCACAATTTGTTCTTTAATGTTTTTTATCTAATACACGACAGTGGCATACCATTATTGTGAAAATACTTATTAGTTATGGATAATTCTGAAAGCAGTATGTTTGATAATAAAATGAAATGGTTACCTTATCGATGGATTCAAGTTTACATTTAGATCCAAAAACTGAGTTCCTAAATCCGGCCTGATAGCATCTAATAATTATAATGCAGTAAAAAGCAAGTATCATAAATTATAAGTGCATTTGTTAAAAACTATCCATTCTCGTTCTGACATGGTAAATGTAGTATTTATCTATCCTGAGTTGTGGTTGTGCGGTACTTTTTAATGGTTTTGTCCATATTTCTAATGTACATTTCATCACAGGATTGAACACTTTCATTTATCATCAGCAGAAGATCTAATCAATTTCAAATTGTAATGAGTGCATCCACCCACAGAAAGGCTTCAGATGTGTGATGATGAACAGTTTTAGAGACAGCAGACGTTATTTTTTAAGTCCATTAGTGCACTGTTGAACACAGGAAAAAATATTTCCCAGATGAAAATATTGAACACTTTAGGCGAAAAAGGGAGAAAATGTTTTAATACTAAATGTTGAAAGATTTTCAATACAGTGATTGTAGATTTAATTTTGTCTGAGGTGCGGGAGACTGCACATTCACACATGGTATCTTACTTAAAATGAAATTACCTGCAACTTAGTGCTGCTTAGTTCTGTAGAAGTATTGTTTCACTCTACCTTATTATGCTCTGTCAGTCCATAATGCATCACTGGGACAAATCCTCACGTGTGGAATGATCTGTTAGCAAAACCCTAAGCAACACTTGGTCACCCTGTACTTTCGACTTCGTGCTCAGATTTTTCAAACTATACAATATGGCCTTTAACCCTTTGAGCGCCAAAGCCTATTTTTGTCCCTTTTATAAAATAAATCCCAGTCAATATTTCTCAGATTTTTGCCAAAATTTTGAGAAAAAAAACTGTAGTCAATGAAATGTGATGTCCATTTGGTCCAAAATTATCCAAAAAATACAGAAAAATTCATTAACATTGGTAAAATGTTGCACTTAAATGTTGGTGGGAAAAAATTACAGTGCTCAATCTAGGATTCTACAGAATCCACTGCATTGTCAACTGCCCACCCTTCCAGTTCTCTGTTCTGTAACACCCCACTCCCCCATTAAATATTGATCTCATTGTCTTTGCTTTGTATGGTATCAGTTGGACACTTCAAATTCCAGATTTAGGGGGTTAGAAGATGGAATGCAAAATGTTTTATTCATAGTTCACTTTTGTTACATCAATATTGGAAAAGCTTCTGTGTAGCAGCTAGAAACATATTCGCTGTTTGGTGAATGCAGTGTTGTCACAAAAGTAAATAATTCTGGTTATGTATTTGATAAATATTTTATAAATGTGACTGATGGACAGACTTCACCAGTGCATATTTATGCACAGTGCACATTTGGAAAGAGCCTCTTACTCTTATAATTTGTTTACAACAAAGGTAGATCAGAACTGATTTTGAAATGTCTAGGTACCATCATTAACATGCGTAAATAGATATTTTGTCCGAAACTTTCCACAAAACTCAAAACTTTCAGAAAATACATCATACAAGAAAGACCAAAATAGTACTCTGTTACTACCAATGTCATGATTGACACCAAAAACTCATATGTTTAACCCTTTCACCACCATGGTTTGTCCCAAATCCATAGTTTTCTGTGGTAAAGTTGGACCTGTACACAGGGAACTGGGGGTGAAAGGTTTAAGGGATCTGAATGCCAGCTACATCAATAAAATTTGGTGTAAAACAAACAAATTTGTCCAAATTTCTGTCAACAGCAGCCCAAACACAAATAAATCTGTATTCGGTAAGACACCTACAGTACTGTACAATTATGATCCATGCCCCTTCACAGATACTAGTGTGAAAACATATAATATAGCCCCTGGTGAACAATTTACATCACAATTTTTCTGGCATAAGTAGTGCTTCATGGAAATTGTGTCATTTGTACATGCATGGACTGTTCTAAAGCTGTTGAGATGCAGGTGGTGTCTGTAATTTGTACATCACTATGGTAATTATGTTGCCGGGATATTACACACACCACACTGGTTTCTTGCCACCTCAGAGCTGATATTGTTAGAAAAATGCCCTGCGACAGTCATTAAACGCTGTGTAACTTTTCCCACTAATGGTGTTTTCAGACTTCGCGGTAAAACAACGCCCCAGGATACAGTACTTTTTACCGCGCTCCTCCAAATGAGCACTGAATGCTATAAGCAGACTGCATTTTAACATCTTCACTCCAGCTGCATTTTAAATAATCTTGTCGTCATTTACAGCTCATACGTCTCACATAGTCTCCCTACATTATCATCACATGCCAGCAGTGTTATGAATCATACATACAAATCATCAGAAATCTCAAAACGGAAAGTTACTCCTTAGGATATTTATGTTTGGCAACAAAATTAGTCGACTGTGGGTGTTGATGGAAAAGTCACGCTATCATCCCAGTACTGAGAATATACCTTGGAGACATTGCTTTGGTTATGATAAAGTTCAAAATGCCAACGGCAGAGTAAAGATATTCAGGAAAATGAGCACCACCCACGTTCAATATTCCGGTGTCCTCTAGCATTACATCATCAGGTGGTCAAATGTTGTCTCTTTTTTCAGGAGCATAAACTTGACTTGCCGAAGGTGAATGCCACATCTTTCTGAGAAACCTAATTTGTTGGTATCTCCCGCAACGAGGTTGATTGTAATGAGACTGTCTCCGTCTATTACTCTAAAGTCATCAGAAGATGGTTAAATTCATGGCAGGAATTAGCCGTTCATTCTAATGCTGTGTTCTTCCAGCCAGTTAAGTTTAATGGTGCTTGTTGAACGGAACATAAAAAGCTTTTGACGTAGAACGTGAAGTTGTGGTCACAAATTTGTGACATTCAAGAATAATCTGTACTAATATGTCAAAGGTCAATTGGTTATGAAGAGCTCCAAATGGTGCAGTCTCTGAACTATAGTTCTATAGCTCTTAAATATTTTATCTGAATATAGCTGGCACATACAGTGAAGTGTATACCGGTACAGTGACATTCTGCCTGGGTATAACCTTCTGAGCTGCTACACATCTGTGATGGATGTTAAAGTGATTGTGGATGGATTGACAGAACCAACCTATCACTGATGAGTATGACCAGTCCAACTCGTTTTCATCAAAGACAGATTTCAAAACATGCAGAGATTTTTGGGTTTTCCCATAGTTGTGAAGAAATTTAAAATAATTGTCTCTGACAGTTATGCTTATCCTTGTCACTGTGTACTGAGTGTCGCTGCAACCTGCAAAGTTACTGTTCTCAGCATAGTATTCAAATGGCACCACTGTATGAGCAATGCTATCAGTAGAAGATTGTCAAATCCTGTCATACTTTGGAATGTCACATGTCATACTTTCCATGTCACATCCTAGTTTTGTGCACAGTTGGCCGAGCCCAGCCATGTTTTACAAAACGTTTGGTGCAACAAGACGACCCAGGGCAAAGGGATTTTATACAGTGGCTGTTATATTTTCAGTACCGATAGTCCGTTTGGGGACCTAATTCTCTTTAGAGTGTCATGCGACACCATCAGCATTTGTGTAAAACTGCATGGTCAATTTAGCAAGTGTTCCAGACCCGGACATGAAAAAAGTCACTGTGATGTCGATGTCAAATTGTCTGGCTAAGACTTTGTGTATTCGTGTTTCAAAGCCAAAAGCCACAATTCATTCATTTTAGTTTACTGCTTGATCATCTGTCATCGTAACATGCTCATGCAGGTCTGTTACCAAAGTTCTTGATGTTTCGCCTCACAGGCACTCTCAGCATTCAGCATTACGCGTCACAGGCACTCTCAGCATTCAGCATCACCTGAAGGAGTAAATACCGTCTAGGTTACCTGGTGTTTGTCGCCGTCAATTAGGGGAAATTACAACTCAATGAAGTCACCCGCACATTTCATTGTTCACCTTCAACAACACTTTCTTCTCAGAAAAACATATTTACCAACTCTTGATACTTGCATGTTGGTTTAACAAAAGAATTCAAGGACAGAATTCCAGGGAAGTCACTGAAAATTCCAACCATTGTGTTCATGTTCAGCAAAAGAAAATTGGAGTGTGTAATTTTGAAACAGAATTTTCACAGTGTTCATCTCAAAAAATATATTGTGAGTTCTGACAATACTTTACTCAGGAAGACCTAAACAATATTCCATCTCAGAGGTGAGAAAATGAGGTTGAACAGCCAGAGGGCACCTTATAAATACTTGATGTTTGAAAAAAGTACCAAATTTTTGACATGAAATCTGTCAGGAAATTGTGTTGAAAGGAAGAGCCCTATTCAGTTTTGAAAAAGTTGGAAGGCTTCAAACTTTCAAGATTGCAAAAGATGTTCACACAGTCGATCACCTTTGAATGCATTCTCCAGTAAACTACAGCCAACTGTTTGGTTTTGAATACAGCATTTGTTTTCTAGGGAGTTACATATACTGTGATTAGATGTCAGTACTGTAATCAAGGGTTAAGGGTTGTGAATAGCTGATTATAGGAAACAACTACCCCCCCCCCCCCCTGTAATGCCAAAATGATATTTCAATGCTATTGGCTACAGTAGCTAAGTTGGACATTAGGTGAATTTGTTTAAAATCATTTGTTGAATTTCTGTCGTATATAAAACTGCCCTGCATGTACATGCTAGAATCCGTAAATATCAGTGAAAGGAAAATTTTAATCTGTGTACCTTGAACGTAGGTAACAAAAAAGAACTGAATTTAGTTTCAGGTGGTTTGCTCCAACTGAACCAAGCAATCTATTCATGTAGTCTGCCCCTAGCCATGGAATTACTGAGAATTCTGATTGATTCGTCCTTGTTCATGACATATGCAACTGATGGTGCAAGTCAAAGAAGAAACAGAAGATTAATGTCCTGGTTCTCATTGCTCCCAGTATTACATCATTAAATTTCAATCATGTTGTAGTTTCTCTAATTGCTCTACCCATCCAGTTTAATATTCCAATGCAGTGAGACTTCAGCTTGCAACTCAGCTGGGCTTTGTTCTGTTATAGAGAGAGATTGTGGCAGTATAATATTGTACTCTAGATTGTTTCTGTATCAGATTGGTAAAATCAGAGATTTAGTGTTTCTGCCTCAGATACATTTAACAGATAAAGTTTTGCCAGCAGATCAGAATCAGTGAGGTCTGAGACTCTTCATCAAAATATGTCGTAAATTTTCATGTTTAAAGAAAATTATTTGAATGGATAATTTTCAGTGACAACCTCATCTCAAAGCTCAACCTTGTGTATTGAAAAAAGTATGATAAATTACTTTTGCTCCTCAAAATTGAAAGACTTAATCTTTTAATCAAACTTTCCTCAAAGAAACGTTCAACTGTCCTGTTTCAAAATCAAGACAAAATATCAGGGGTCGTCGTGCAAATTTTGGTACTGGAGAAACAAATTACTGTAAAGTTGCAGATATAATCTGAATTCAAGATGGCCGCCATCCCTCTGTTAACTCTATAGGGGAAAGTTAAATTTTTGATTTTCATGAAAATAAGATGATGAAAATCCAATTTAACTTTCAAGATCCTCAACATAAGCCCTCATAAGTGGTAGATTAGAAAAGTAATGTAAAAGTTTGAGAGTCCAAATATCTCTCCACTTCGGGCATTTTTACCTTAATGACATCTTGACAACAACAGGACTAGCATAGGACAAAACAGCAAGCTGTGATGTGGAACATGTCAAATCTATACTTTGTGACGCACTCACACTTTAAAACTGATTCAACTGTCTGCTTCACTTGCTCAGAGTGAAATAACTTTTCGGATCCAAGTCAAGAGTTGTCTCATTGCGTTACAGTCGTTCATGCTTTATGTAGGTGTGTGACAGTCGCTGTTGGCTCAATGCAAACAAGATGAAATGATAGTGTTAAATTTTCATAAGGATATTGCGCTTTTCATTTCGTACTCTAGGACCTTTGGGAGACATTGCCAGCTCTACCGGGATTTAGGCTTTCAACTTCGTGTGCAGATTTTCATGTTGTGCGCGACGGCTGCGTGATCAAACGTGACTGGATAAACATATATATACTTGTCTAATGTCAGCCACTTCAAATAATGCAGAGTTTGTTCAATATTCATATGCAAGTCAGTCAGCGAAATCCCATTTCTGTCTTTAAGATTCAGTCTCAAGCCATCAATTTCCAATATTCATTCGGTATTATTGCAGTTCAATGTTTTCTCAATATATAAACATGGTACATCTCCTGGCTTACATATTGCTTCTACCGTCTATGCTTACATTGACTAGATTTAGCAACCTCATTCAGTGGCAAGGGTCACAATATCATTAGGAACTGTCATAGTTGCAAACTTCCATTTTCAAATTACAGAGGAAAAGAGCATGTGACGGTCTTCATAGCTCAATATTGCCGTGGAAATCTGAGACGTTCTTTGAAACCGTAGTTATTTACAGAGCAATAGAAAGCAGCCGTTGGTGTTTTTAGTAATCCCATATTGCCTGGTCAAGTAGTTTGGTCAGGATAAGGTTGCAGAAATTTGAGGTGGGTGAATTACAAGGTGGAAAAACAGTACCGTTAATGAGCAGTGTCCCCTCGTGCGGTAATTAAGTTGTAAATTAATTGTAAATAGGACATTCTTTATTTCTAGCTACAACAGTCAGGTATGCAGTGGCTAGATTGATGAGCGTGATCACTCAATGATACCATCTCGCATTACCTGTGGCGTGACGTCAGTTAATGAACTAAAAGCTGTGGCAGACGTCTATCGGAAGTGCCGCAAACACCGTTGTGGTGTGGGTGCGCATTAGTGACACGGAATTGGATTTGGTTGCAAGGCTTTGCAGCCAGGTGTATTAACTCAGAGCTCAGGTGTTCCGGCAGACATTACGGCACAGCATATAACGAGAAACTCCATCTTTATGTCCCAGTCAGGATTGTTTCCATTTCATTAGTCCCTAATGAGATAACCTGTGCTGTCGGCCAGGATTGTGAAACCCCCCACGTGTTGCTGTGAAAGGGTTCATTTCTCACTCACAACACTGTGGGACCTGTGCAAGGAAACAGGGTTATCATCGAAAATTTTTGCATACTGCAATGAGACTTAAAACATAACGTACACACCAGTTGTGCATTACAAGCTGACCTTAATACTCAGTGTGGTATAGCTCATACCTGGTGCCCAGTTTTCAATCTGAATTTTGAATGTCAAGTTCATTGTCTAAACATTACATACCCCTTCTACCCATGTAATACCAAAAAAAAAAAGAAATGTTTCTGGTCAGGTCTTTCTTTAAAAAATGGTGCGGCGACGCGCATTTTATTTTTTTTATTTTTATTTTTTTTCCCTCAAGGGAGGGAGGAGGGTCAGTTTTATAGTTTTATCAATATAGTCACATATATACTGTTCATGCAGTCACTGATCATGCCCCCAAAGAATTTTCTCTTTCTCTTCAGCCATTTTGGTTTGGTGTCAGCCACGGCCGCCGGCCACAAACAGAAAAAAAAAGGTGACGCGCTGTTGTTCAAGTGATGCGCGCGCTGACCAGAAACATTTCTTTTTCTTTTTTGGCCTAATACTGTACAGTTGCAAACCTGTCAACTATCAAAGACTTCATGTTAAAAATATTATCTCATTTCTGTTTAGAAAAGAATGCAATTTAAAGGACAAATATTTTGATTTGTCTTTCTGATTCAGAAATGATTTTTATTCAGCAACCAAAAACCATAACAAAAACAAAATGGATAATTATTCATTCATGAAAACTGTGTCCAAATTAATTAACTAGTTTTAAAAAAAGAACAACAACCAAAAAAAGATGGGTTATTATTCATTCATTAAAACTGCGTCAACATTACAAAAATTTAAAACAAGAACAACAAAAAACAAAAAACAACAAAATAATATGGCTTATTTATAGTCATTCATGAATGCTATGTCCAAATTGCAAAACAAAACAAGAAAAGCAAACAAAAACAATGTGGACAATCACTCTTTCATGTAAGCTATGTCCAAATGATAGAATGTTTCTAGTATCTTTGATTGAGCGAAAAAATCCTTTTAAGATGTCACTTGTGATAAATTGTCCTGGCAGAATAAAAATTGATGCTTTTAGCAGAACACCATTCTTTTCAATATGGCGCAAAAGTAGACAAAATTTACTTTAGATCATAAATTAGATAAGTATTTTGATGTGATGCAGGCTCTCTAGAGTGTTGCTTATAACACATAATTTATAATTTGTGACTTTGCTGGACAGAATGATATAATATTTGATGTGATTACGTATAAAAAGGAAGAGAATTGACATATTCCCTGAGGGTGGAACTTAATGATGTATTTAGGTTACATCAATACAAAAATATCAATATGTAAGGATGCTCACTATACAAAATCTAGTTTATCACACTTGAGAGACATTCTGCTTTTCACACAGCAGAGATGATGAAAATATATGTGACTACGCTCCGGTTTTATAAATGGAGGCGTTTTTTAATGCAATAGGCTATAAATTCAGTATGTTTTTGATAAAGATCATGCACATTTTCTGAAGACTTCTGGGAAAATTGATGAGCTACCGATATTCACTGATTTTTAGCTCCCATAGCCATATGTATATATGGCAATGGAAGCTATTCTTATAGGCTAGGAAAATGTCTGTATGTATGTATGTCTGTATGTCTGTATGTCTGTATGTCTGTCCGTCAACATCAAAAACTCCAAAACCGCTGTACATTTCATCTTGATATTTGGTGTGTACATGGATGATGGGCTGAAGATGAGATTTTGTTCAAATGAAGTTGTCATTGCCAAAAATATGCAAATTAAGTGAAAAAATGTAAAAACAGTCAAAATTGAAAAAACAAAATAACCACCGAGCAGATTACATGAAAAATTAGCATGTAAGTACTTTGGGCTGACATGAAATGATTGTGCGCATCTTGGGTCAGTATCTTGGTCTTGCTATTTTTCATGAATTGTTTTGTAATTTTCTCCCATTTTTGGTCAAAAAATCTCCTGCTCTGAAACCACAAGTCCGATTGATTTGAAACTTGGTATGGAAGTGCATAGGAGTGACCTTTCCCAAATTTGGGCAAATCGTGGTGAAATTTGCATATTTTTAGTTTACACGTCCATAGACTCCCATGTATAAGGCAGATCTCCATAGACTCCCATGTATAAGGCCACAAAAAATAAAAATTAGTTTCTCATCGTATTCATATTGCAAAAAGGATGCAGTGACACAATTTTAGTCCCCATGGATAAAGTCCAGTGAGCTTATAGATTGGGTCATGTCCGTCTGTTCGTCCATCCGTGAGTCCATCCGTTCACGCAGATATCTCGGATATTTTGACAAAATGTCATGTGACCTTGATGACCTTTGATCTCAAATATACATATTTGTCCATAACTCAGTAACCACAAGTGCTACCACCCTTCATATATGGTATGATGGGACAGCTTATGACGCCACATATTGTACCTCATTAATTATGCACATATCTAATTTTGAGCGAGCCAATAGAGCTAGAGGTCTGATTTTTGGTATATAGAGATAACTTAGCAAAACAATTTTTTTGACAAAATGTCATGTGACCTCGGTGACCTTTGACCTCAAATATACATATTTGTCCATAACTCCGTGACCACAAGTGCTACAGCCTTCATGTATGGTATGATGGGACAGCTTATGACGCCACATATTGTACCTCATTAATTATGCGCATATCTAATTTTGAGCGAGCCAATAGAGCTAGAGGTCTGATTTTTGGTATATAGGGATAACTTAGCAAAACAATTTTTTTGACAAAATGTCACGTGACCTCGGTGACCTTTGACCTCAAATATACATATTTGTCCATAACTCAGTACCCACAAGTGCTACAGCCTTCATGTATGGTATGATGGGACAGCTTATGACGCCACATATTGTACCTCATTACTTATGCGCATATCTAATTTTGAGCGAGCCAATAGAGCTAGAGGTCTGATTTTTGGTATATAGGGATAACTTAGCAATATAATTTTTTTGACAAAATGTCACGTGACCTCGGTGACCTTTGACCTCAAATATACATATTTGTCCATAACTCAGTAACCACAAGTGCTACAGCCTTCATGTATGGTATGATGGGACAGCTTATGACGCCACATATTGTACCTCATTAATTATGCACATATCTAATTTTGAGCGAGCCAATAGAGCTAGAGGTGTGATTTTTGGTATATAGGGATAACTTAGCAAAACAATTTTTTTGACAAAATGTCACATGACCTCGGTGACCTTTGACCTCAAATATACATATTTTTCCATAACTCGGTAACCACAAGTGCTACACCCTTCATGTTTGTATGATTGGACACCTTATGACGCCACATACTGTACCTCAATAATTATGCGCATATCTCATTCTGAGCGAGCCAATAGAGCTGGATGTCTGATTTTTGGTATATAGGGATAACTATAGGAGAGAAAATTTTTTGACCAAATTTCATGTGACATCGATGACCTTTTACCTAAAATATATGTTTATGTCAATAAATAAGTAACCACAAGTGCTATGTCCTGTGTATTTAGTAGGATGGGAGACCTTATGACAACACACGCTTTACCTCATTAATTATGTACACATCTAATTCTGGGCAAGCGAATAGAGCTAGTGATCTGATTTTTTGGCATATAGGGATTAATTAGCAATATAATTTTTTTTTTTCAAAATGTCATGTGACCTCGATGACCTTTGACCTTGATATACATATATATGCATATTTCAGTAACCACAAGTTCTATACCCTCCAATTTTGATAGGATATTAGACCTTAAGATGTCACATCTTGTACCTCATTTATAATGCGCATATGTATTTCTTGGCTGGCCAATACTGCTAGAGGTCTGATCTTTTTTCCCGATTTAGAACCATAACTTAGACATGCCTCATGTGTTTCAAATTGGGAACAACGACATAGACCTATGTGCCCATAGATCTCAACATATACACACCAGTGATACTTCTTAATGACCACATTTTCCTGCCCCATCAAGACTAATACTCCTATTACAAGTGGGGACTATGTCATTGTAAATGACTTGTTGAGTTAATGGTTGTATCACAGTATTCGATATATCTCATTGTGTATTTTTTCATTTTATATCTGAATAATTACATTAAACATATTTCACTGTCTCCAGTACATTTCATTTAAGTATTTTCACTTCATGCACTTTATCCCTTTCACACATGTTCAAATATCTGACCAGAGAACAAACACTAAATAGTCCAGGATGGGAGCTACAGTGTCATTGACGCTATTTTTACCTTCTCGTGTCTATTTATAGACAGAGAAGGTATTAGAGTTGAAAACCAATATGCTGCTGTCAAGAACTTCCGTCTGTCAAGACTTCCGTCTGTCAAGATCCGTTGACGTCATGCCATTGTGATGGGTCATATCATAAACTGGTGGGGGTGTTCATGGCTCAGGTTGAGGTGTGGGAGAACGATTTTGAGCTATGACAAAAATCAAAAGGGACTTAGCGGCATAGCCACAGTGTTAAGCCTTTCTCCAAGATTTCTTAGTTGACTACAATCTATTACAGACTACTGAGCTTACGTTAGGGGTACTCACTTTGTGTTTGCTCACTCTGTGAGCGCTAGTGTTTGGTACTGAGTTGTGTGGATATCCCCTCATGGCCTCACGTGATCTGGGCCTGTTGCATAATCTGCAGAGATGATCATATGCCTCCGAGTCTGAAAACTGTCATTGTGTAAGCCTGTCGGCATTTTCCTTGCATTTTTTCTCATTTAATTTTGCAAAATATCGGCGAGTACCTCAATATTCAAGATAACCCTCTCTTCCCAATCGTTTCCTGGAGTTTCAGAGTCATATCAACGAAAATGAGTGAAAGTTTTAGACAGGAAAATCGGACGTCGGCCATGTTCAATGTTTACAGTACAATCAGAAGTTTACGTGGAGGAATTAACCAACAAACACAGGAGTGTTCATGATGCCCGCCCTCTAGAGGCAGACCCTCCTATATGAAGTACCACATTTGATACTTGTGGAAAGCTTGACCACACAATGGAGCATTTAAACTTTTAGAAAATGACAAACTGAATAAGAAGGTATTCAGAAAATGTCAAATACTGAGGAAAAATGCGCAAATATTCAAAATAAACAGGTTAACTGATTGGTCAGCTATAAAAAACAATGAAAATGTTTATTATCAAAAGTTTTTGAGATGCGCACATTTTAACAAATACAGAAATTATTAACATTATAAATATAAGACCAAACTATTTTTTCAGGGATGGGACAGGTTGGAAATGAGGGGTGAGAGACAAAGGCACTCCTATTGCTGCATGTGGATGCAGCCACACCATTTCATTTACAGCATACTTATTCACTGTGTTGTGTTCAAGTTCCATATTGTACTGACTGTCATACAAGGATAACATAAGCAAATCAAATCAAATTAGAAAAGGATCAATGCTGTTGTGTGGATTTTGCTGAACATGGCTGATATTTCGCCCTATATATTTGGTATCCAGCAAAGGCATATTTTGATGTAAAGTCAAAATTAACACTACATTGCTGACAATATATTTTACCGTTTCTGCATGAATTTTTCTTTTTTAAATTATAGTATATTAGTACTTCAAACAGATTAACAGTTATCGTGATGTCACCCCATAATTTTACATCACAAAGACTGTAATTCTGCCAATTTTTTTTGTTTTTCAGTCATTTTATAAATTTTGCACTGCACAAGATGATTGAACCAATTGCAATGTTTGGATGAGTAAACTCAAAGAATAAAAATCCTTTGTCACAAATTAAATTATTTTTTGAAAAGAAATTTACTCTTAAACACTTTTAACATATATTCTTTACACGGTAATGTATTTCAAGGAAAATATGCCTATTAAAAACTGTAATTTCTTCACTTTCAATTTTTTTTCAATACTATGACAATTATCAGCCATGAGGTTATACAAACACAAGACCAGATAAGCGTTTTTCATCATTTCCACAGGACTCTTTGGAAAATCCATTAAAAACAGTTAAAAGTGACTGGAAATGATCACTTGGTATACATTTAATTTACAGATGCCAGGTTGTGTATTTCACATGCACTCAGGTCAGTAGGGAAGTGCGTCATTACTATTTTGGACTGTTAATTCTTATTTCTGAATTGTTAACTTTTTCCACATTGAACTATCTTTAGGCAGTTTATACTGTAGCTTAGAATTTTTTGATTGATGTATTTAATCATCTTTTGGGTTCTTTGGGTCCATATCCCACCTCATGCCCCTACATCATCAACTATTTACCAACAACTCCATGCCAACAACCAATTACCTGACCTTGCCACACATTAGAGAAGGTACAGCGTCATTGACTGATTTTGGCTTTATAAGTTGAGTAAAAATATTTTCTAATCTTCATGTCAAGGGATGCTCCTGTGTGAAGTGGCCGCCTTTTCCCAACATCCATCAATAACAATTTGCCACCAATTCTGAAAAAAAATTTGAACACTCTTTACAAATTGTTCCATACATACAATCTTTGTAAAGTCTACAGTAGGCAAGATGTCTCCTTGGCATCACATAATTTTCAATAATTTTAAACTCTGAACATGGTACATGATGCCAACTGTCTTGCCAATCAACCCAAACATTTTTTCCAGCTGTTAAATATTGATAGACAGAAGCGCCATTAATTCATACTCTATGATTAAAATAGCTTAGCATCTTCGTATCAACTACAGTAACATTAGGAAAGCAGCATTTTGACAAAATTTGAACAGAGATTTAGGTTAAGTAAGCTGGAAAATATTTATGAATCAGCACTTCTTATTGGTGGTCACCATGGAATTTAAAAGAAATTTATGTAAATTATATTTAAAACAACTATTTTAATTGGCCAACATGGTTCTCAAATTACAATATGTAAATAAATCAGATGAGGATGCTTCTGATTCATGACTACACAAGGTAGTTACATGATGTGTAAATATTACACGCTGACATGAATGTTGGCTCAGGTGTTTGGTAATTAATGGTTGGTTTGATGAAGAGTAAACTTTGGGCAGTCATTCACAATAATCGCAGGGTTTTTCTCCAGAGTCTGTGTGTCATCTTGAGAGTAATCTTGAAGGCACAGCGAGGATAATACATCTCCTGATGGACCCAATGATCTCTGTTTCTTGATCCTGATTTGTGTCTCCTACTCATAAAGGACTCATTAAATTCAAGGAGCGGAACTTAACAGAGAGTTAATGAAGAGATAATGATCAATTAACTGTGGAGCTGTACATGGTTTCATGTCAGAGTTTTACTCAGATCAGCAGTGGAGTGGAATGTTTAAATCATGCCTTGCTAACACCATTTCTATACGGATAATCAACGTTTCATGTTTACTTCAGAGTAGAACATTCAAACTGGAAAAATTGGAAACACAGGACATTTTTCCAGTACTCAAATCCACCTGTTAGGAAGTGGAATTTTGTTTATTTTTTGTTTTTCTTCCTGAAACTTCCCTAAAAATGTCACAAATTCAAATCTTAAAAGAACTAACGCTTCAGTCGAAAACCATGATATTGAGAAATGAAACATTCACAATCAGACAGACAGCTGATTGGTAATGATCTGTTGACCAGTGGAACTCGTGGGAAATAGTTTGGACTGCCCAATCATTTAACCCGTTCTTTCAAATTCCCTGTATTAGCTACAAACTCATCATTATTATGGCAGGTTTAGGCTATAACATTGTGGTGTAAATGCTGGAATAAGGCATACCACCAGTACATTAACTTTCTATCTCAAATAGTTCAGCCTGGAAAAATGTGAAGGTGAACCTCCTCTTAGAAAGTATCAATCATCACTGGTTACCTCTGCAACCTGAATGGTATTGTGTGTCTGCTTTGAGTGTGATTAAAAACAGAGTCTGTGTGTCCTTCATTTCAGAATGTTCATTTCTGAAAAATATTTCATTTTTGTCCTTGTGCAAATTTGTTGAGAAAATTTGTTCGGCATTGTCAGAATGCCAGCAAACCTATGTTTAGAAACAAATTTACGAGGTTTGTTTCATAAGAATTAACACTTAACCCTTCACACCGTAGTTGTTTTAGGCTTAGTGTTAAAGCCACGTGTTTGAGAAGATAAAGTACCAATTGTTTAAAAGAACCAGACATGACATATTTTGAAGAAAGACTTGAAGAAATTCAACTACTGTGAACAGCTGTACAGGTGAAATTCATAGAAACACACCAAAAATGGTTCTGATCATCAATTACCCTGATGACCACTGGCGGTTGCCATGGCAACCACGATATGTATTTTCAGATTGCTCAATTTGTGCGATACTGGTTTACATATCCCATGATCCTCTGTTGTTTGACTGAGCTTGATTGTCAGTATTTCCACAAAATGTGTTCTCTCGTAAATTTGATTTATTTACAATGCTAAAAAATTTTCAATATTTATTTTTTCAAGAGTCGGGGATTCAACAAAAAAAATTGAAGTTGAAAATTGTTTCAGAATGTGCAATACAAAATATTAAAATTGTAAATATTGCTTTTGAAAAGCACATTTTTATTGCGTTCAAAGAATGGAATCTTGTATTTAAGTTCACCTTTGTGCAAGATGTTTCTCTCTTCTGAAGACATTGTGTGTGTGCATGAAAGCCGATGATTGATCATGGCCAGGTCACTGTCAGATTTATAAACAAAGTGAGATAGTAGAATTCATCATTTTGTCACCTGCAGATGTCTCCTCTGATTGGAAAAGCTAAAATTCAAGGTTTAGGGGACAAAAGATTGAAGTGATGAATGCAAATCACCATGCGTTGCTGTACCTCAGATGAGAAAGTAAAATTTAAAATAAAATTCATACTGCAAGTTTTGCTTTGATTAATTGCATGCAATACAGGTTCATCAGAAGATACTATTACCGACATACTCTGATATTTCACTCTGAAAGAGACATTTTTGTGTGGAATATTATGAAGTTGTGTTACTTTAATCATAATTTGTTGAGAATTGAGGTATTTGTTTCACAGGTTGAGTGTCTTAAAATCTGTCTGACTGTTTTCAGCAGCGGCACTTTGACTGTGTGTGCAGGCTTTTCAGTAATTCTTTACCTTGTGCTCATCAAGAGTTTAAGAAACGGATTCAGTGTTGGCTTATTCTCGGTGAGTGAGTCCCAATTCTTGTGCATTAGGTGTCTGTACTCGTGAATTGTAAATCGCTGAATTTAGCAGCTTTGATTACTCTTGATAAAGAAGTTCACTGAGCCGGAGTAAACAGGATAAAAACTACACAATCATTGTGAAACATCAAAAAAAAAATGTTAAATCTCAGAAAGTGAAAATGCAGTTCAGCAAGGTTAGAAAAACTAGCGATTAGTGGAATTCCCAACAGCCACAAAATACAAGTCATTTTATCTTGAGATAAAAAGAAAGACATAGCTCCTTTGAGTGTGAGGGTTTTATGTTACTGTCTTTGTTCCTTGAAATCTTACAGTCTTTTATTTATCTCCGGCATCTTCCGATTTTTCCCTTGAAAAATTAGCATGAAATTGATATCAGCACGCATCTTACACTGATATGTGTACTTAGCTTGGTTGTGTACTTTGGATGCGAGAGATAATGCTGATATCAAAAGAGGTAGAAGCGATGCATCGTGATCTGTTGCCATGGTAACACTTCATCAGATAAAAAGATGAGACAGATGATGATTAGTACAGAGCCTCCTTGGCGGAGTGAATCCAATGTTACATCCATGAGTGTAATGTCTTGGTGAAGTTTTGTTTGTCTTTTTACAGCCTGCAATACCAGCAAACATATCTTGATTTTAATAGTTGCCGCGGTGACCAGAAAGGAACTGTTCCGCCATATTTACCCACAGAAAATTAGAATGTTGTGATCATGATTATGATGTTGGCTGTGTTTTACAAAGCATTTATACGTGTCAAAATGTTTGAAGATAATCTTGACACATCCCTGTTCTACAAGCTTGTTTAATGTCAAATGCAGTAATTCTTCAATTAACTTCTTTGACAACTCTATATCCTACATGGATGAATTAACCTTCTTAACAAGATTCTGTGAAAGTTTCATTCAAGATCACATTGTGGAAGTTTGAGTTCATTTGCAACAACATTGCCAAACAAGGTATACCCCTAGTTTTGCTCTTTAAATACTCATTGCTGTCCGCTGAGTATCTGACTGGAGTCAAGTCATTGAACAACACGGATGGACCAAAGTCTCTGAGAATGACAAAATTTTTGTGACATATAGATCTGCAGAACTAGTATTTCAAAATAAACCCAAAAAAAGCCTGTTATTGATTTATGTCTGTAAAATATCATGTTACACCCAGCATGTTCATCACCGTTTAGCCTGTAGCATGCAATTCATCCATAATTCATTCAAAAACTGTTTGTCTAATATCAATGATAATGGCTTCCTGTCAAGTTTATAAGCACCCTGACATGTACAGACAGAACATGAAGATCATGGTCAAGCGACAAAATGCATGAACTAAAAATAGAATTGAGGAAATTCAGTCAGAGCTCCTGTTTGCAAGTGTAATGACAACTTTGGATTGATCAAACATTTCTGTCGCACCACGTATTTGGAGAGTCAGCCAGGACTAGTTAAAAGATGCAAGTAGCCAAAGAGATAGTTTTGTTTTGTTGCTGTCTGAAGCATATGTCAACATTTCCATCAGTACAAAAAACAGCCAGACAGCATGCATATTTGTATCTGTGGTGTTTTGATGACAGCACAATCTACAGACAGTTTGTCTTTTGCTGAAGACTATTGCATTTTATTCAAGGACAGGAGCACAGAAAGAATGTCATTTAAATTTTACTGTTGTTTTAAAGAGTTGACTGTTTTAGTGTTTGGATGCATTATCACAAAACTAAGCTAAGACTAAATCTGTAGATAGAGCTATAGCTGTAAACTGCATCTCGTAAAAAGCTGTGCTTTGATGTTGCATTCAAATCAGTATTTTTTGCCAAGACTTGCCCTTGGAGAATTATACAGGGTTTTTCACTTTTGGGGTTTAGGTGTTTGACCACCCAATTTATTTTTAGGCCATCTAGTTGTAGATATCAGTAATTAAAACAACAACAGTAATCTATGACTGACTCTCCAGATTATGCAAATTAAATATTAATATGCTAATTTGTCAACAATAAATGAAACTCTCCAGCATAACATGAGTCCTATAATGTATTAAGAATTTTCCTTCTTTTGAAATTGTCAGATTTGTTGTACTGACAAGGTTGCCAGTTTTTTTTTTCTCTGGTGAATGTGAAATCAGGATGATTTGTGAGAAAAGTATAGAACAAGATTGTGGTGACCTTTATGCAGATTAAGTGAAATCAGCGGTGACCTCATCGGGTCAGCCATTTGTTTCAAGGCATTGAGTTGACTTAACCAATGTCATGCTTTATTTATTTGATCAGGAAATTGTAATCTAGGAAATGTATAAGAAAGGAAATTCTGAATACGCTGAAGAAAAGCCAATCTTCTGAACAGATTGGTTAGTAAGCCAAGGAGGAATGCATTGATGTGATTTGAAGGTTGAGTGTCACTCAACTGAACTTGGAATGCACATTTCAATATCCTTTTCCATCTACTATTTATTCTTCCATGAGTTTAAAGGCAGATTCATCTGTTTTCTCCCATGTACTTGAAATGGAAATTTTCTTCAAGGTCTGCAAGCAACAGGGAATTCCACCGGTGGCAAGTCCTGTTTTATCTGTGTTGAGCTGTTGTACAGGCACTTGAAATGGTGTAAAAATACAGTCAAGATTAGAAAGAATGCAAACGGCTCCTTGAGATTAGACCGAGGGTTGGAAAACTTGCCAGTAGCAAGAATGACATCTTCTGTGTTTTTTGAAACTTTGGCTGAAGCACTCTTTGCATTTGCATGTTTGTTGTATCTCTCCTCCAATGAGATAATGTCATGCCCCGAGTTTTATAGCATAATTGTTTAAATAAGGAAGTATTATTGATTCTATTACGAAGAATAGCGTTGTTGCACTGCTGTTAACCATGGTGAAGTCGTCCAAGTGAGATTTACCGAGAATCATGACTGTGCATAAAATCACAAAGAAATGACATCAGCTACTTCAGCAGTGTTGCTACTGCCGTAGTTTCCTGACTATTTCTAATGTCATTCCAGAATGACACCGAGACTAGTCTTAGTATGTAGGAGAGACATTGCTCCCATCTTCTCATGTAAAGGTCTTTATGATGATATGTATATATAGATTGCTCAACTTAACTATCCTGCATTGACAGTATCTCTGATGTCTCAAATTTTGTTGGATGTATATGCGTTCAATAACATGTTACCTCCATCGTTCAAAAACTTAAAGGTTTGAACCATCTGTGCGCCAATTTTTGTATTGCAGGAAATTCAATTTCTAAAAGCAAGTAATAGGATGTTTTTTATTGCGACAGCATAAAGTCCTCAAGTGGTTGGTCTACATTTGTATTCCCTACATAGCAATTCTATATGGCTAGCCTCTAGCTCTTTCAATATCACCGCTATTACTATATTACTACTGACAGACATACCTCTTCACTATGACCAATACCATAATATGACTGAGTTCCCATCATGCACCACACTCAATCCAATATGGGCAGGCAGTAAAATCTATTGGGTTTGTAATAAATTTGTAATCTGTTGTCGTTCGGTGATGAACAGTGTAAAATCAATTTGACATCAGCCATTTATGAGATACTGTCAGACTTTACTCAAATGACGATGTAGTTTTACACGATATTGAACAAAGCGACTGCCAGGAGTGTAGTTTTGCATTACTTCCATATAGTATAGTAAATTGTTTACCTGGCAACTACACAAAGGAGAGCTGTAGGTACAGCGATAAATTCAAAACCACGTCAACCCTTTACTGTTATTGATGGATGCAACTTTGTGTTGATGCAATGGGTCAAAGCACAGAGTTTGGGGTCAAACTTGGTGTTTTAATCATTTTACTTTGAAGTAAGATGGAGCAGAGTTTGAGTTGAAATCAAATAAGGGAAGTAAAATAGTGAAATTACGTTGTATTCACTTCTATATTTTTGGAATAAAACATGTCAAGAAAGATTGCACGTGCACAAACGTATCACGTAGAATTACAAGGCAGGTTCAAAATTAATGAAATTCTTTGCTTTCAGAAATGCACAGCGTGTTTGATCACAGTTATTACATGTATGGGAACAGCATTTTTTCTGTATAGGAACATCTATTTGAGTGAAAGACTCATTAATATTTTGGTCAGTTGTTTGACCTTGGGCAAATTTGCAGGTGATGCAAAACAAACATTTGCTGCTGATATACTTTTCAGATTAAAGCTCGTTTTCAAGTCCCTCGTGTGAGTAAGTGAAGAAAATACCTGCCGTTAATTGTGATTTATGACGAGTTTGTCTGTGTGTGGTGCGAATTCAAGAGTGAGAAATTACCATTCTGATCGCCATGGATATCTAGTCACTGCAGAAAGCCGATGCTCTTAGGCATTCATGTGTTCCTAGAAAACTACAGTATAGTTTTACCTGTAGCTAATCTATCTTCAGCTCTGTAATGAGCTGATTGGTGTGTGTCATTGAGCAACGCATTTTGTGACTCTTTAAATTCAGGGCAATGAAAGAAGACAGTCTCATGGGTAATTAAGAATAAAACGACAACAGAATGATATCCCGGTAACAAAATTCATCAGGATTTTGCAAGGATTACATTGAAAAATATAAATTGTGTAGACAGCAATTGTGTATAAGTTTTTGCCAAGAAAATTGTAAGTGTAGTATGTTCCTAATGGCATGTTGATATCGAGATAGTTTTCAGATAGACAACAGTGATGCCATATCATACCTTTAACCCTTTCACCACCATGGTTTGTCCCAGATCCATTGTTTTCTATGGTAAAGTTGGACCTGTATACAGGGAACGGGGGGTGAAAGGGTTAAAGTGTCAATACAGATAATACTATTGATTGATTAATGCAGTTTTACCCACAGTGGTTATATTCCACTTTGCACTACACCGTCCACTTTGCTGTTTTGACTGATATGTATGTGTTGTCTACCGATACACGACCACATGGACCACATCATCTGATAGACATAGTATCGGTAAAACTTCAGTGTTATTCATAATCAGTTAGTGCCATCATACATGCTATTTCCAGTGTGGAAGTAATTCCATAATAGAAATACCCGGATTACGAGTGAAATTGAAGACACATTAGAGGTTTGTATCAGTTGTGCATACCACAAAGTAACTGTACAGCTTCTATTACGTTCATTTTTCACTGAAAACAGCTGTAGACTCTTAGTCTTGATTGTGGTTGCTCTAAACCTAAGTACAGGCCAAAACAAATACCCTGGGGCATACTTTAAAGAATTGCAAACAGTAATACACCCCTGTTAAAGAAAAATTTTCCATATGTAGATTTTTCCTCTGAGAGTTGTTTCAATGTGACCTGCATCTCTAAGTCAGAAATCTAGTTTTGTAAATCAAGTACGGTACTTTGAACCATAACTTTGGATTGTAGAAGTGAAAATTGCCAAAGCAGACATCAAACCTGCATCTCTCATTTGTGTACCAATCCCAAAACTCAGTGTGCCTTGAACTTATTGGAATTAATGTCATTCTCCAGAGTCTTAAATAAAAAAAATCTAATTTTCACAATGTAACAACTAACCAATCAATAGACTTGAACTTAGATGAAGCAACTCGGGGATGACCTCTATGTGACTTTGATCTATTGGCGCTTTCTTTATCATCATGAGGTGATGTTCACGGCTAGCTTTATCAGATTTTACGACTTGGCAGTCTTCTCTTCATCAAGCCAGTATGTCTGGAAGGAAGCTGGTGTGAGTCTAACAATTCGCTTTTGATCTGATTTGCCAAGACTTTGGAATATCTGATCTGCCTACGTGAGGCACGTTGTCAAATTGTATTAGTTGCATGACGGTTTCCGTAACTTTCCAGCCGGTGACTCTAATACGTCAGTGTTCGTGGCGTCGCAAAAGTGGAACCTAGCTGAAATTTTATTCCCTTGAGTACGACACTGCTTCAAATTGCTTTCCAGTCTAAGTACCCAGTGCTTACCTTGCATAGGGTGGCAATCATTTTCAAGTTCTTTCCTTCTCACGATTCTGTCATATCATCACTAATTCATGACCTTACAGTAAACGTCCTAGCGTAGAATGGAATGCTTTTCAGTTTAGTTCACGTTGATTACTGTATTTCTACTTGATGCACAAGAAAACTTCAGTGTGCCTTAATCCACCTGAATCTGGCACAGTCCCCAGTGGGTAGACTTTGATTAAAGGTATATGGACTCCATCATTAGCACACTACTGTCCAGCTTATCTAGAGACTGACCAGGATTTTATAACATCGGCATTTATGGTTCAAAAACATCTCTCATTATCTGTAGCATTTAGTGGCCGTTCTGATCAATGATAATTTGTAAATGACTTTTTGCATATTATATAAACTGTTACAGATCTGTTAATTTTATTTGGTTTTTCAAATATACATTCTGTTACCAGTACTTTTACATATTGTCGTTACCCTCTTTTCTCAATATTAAATGTGACTTTGTATTTGCAGCAAACTTACTGTACTTCATTTTCTTTGTGTTGCTTTTTATTACTTTTCTGAGATCCTTCCAACAGCTTCACAAGTTTTTTAATTCATGTAAAAACATTCCAGTTTGATGAGTTTAATTCCAGAGTTTAATGATTTCTACTGTAAAGAAATTTGTATGGAGTTCTTTGACCATGGATGATTTTTCTGTAAATGCCAAAAAATTGATTACAGTTAAAAGACTGGTAGAGACTTAAAGGAAATTTAAAGAAATCCTGAAGAAGACTTGTAGAGTCAGAGCATACTGTTGCACCACCTCATCAAAGACAAGATATCTTGATTGTCACTGACAGTTCGTCGGTGATACCTTGCAAATTTAATCAGAGGTTCATGACATATCTTGCTGTGGAATACTTCTTTAGACTCCAGGCACATACCTCGCTGATTGGTGATAATGCCAATTCAGTGTCCGCGTTGTTTTAGCTTAATTTTGCCAGTTTAGTTCGTTAAATCGTACAGGTGATGAGGAATTCTGGGTATCGTTTTTCAGCCTTGACAATCTACTGTGTACACCAAAACCAGCCAAGCTTTAGGTCAGCTATGTTTTCATTTCTCATTACTTTTCATTCTCAGATTCAATTTTCTTGAAATTTGATTCCAATTTTGTCTTGAATTATTTGATTTGATACATGTCATTTTAATCTCTGACTGGAAAGTCCTCATTAGGTTCACTTGACAAATCAAATTTCCTTGTATATGTGGAATGGTAAAGTTGATGGACAGTAATGCCCTAAGCGAGAATTTCGGTCTTGAAATTACAAAAATAATATGGAGAGCAAAATGCAGTGAGTCTGCTTATGACCAGAGTTTGCTTTCATTTCAGATCAGGAAACAGTAATATTGAGTTTAGCTTGGGATAAAATTGTCATAAATTCAAGATAGCACATTAATCATCCAGTAAATTGTTTTGCCGGGAGGGTTTCAGAGATGAAATGCCATAAAATATTCTCTCTCTTACCGCCAGTACTACGGGTGTTTTAGTTTCTCTTGACTTGACATCTGCTTTCGTCACTTTGCTTCAGTTACAGTCACAGCCAGAGATTCAGCCAGTGTTTGTCAGACTTTATATACTTATACATGCTCACTTTACTGCAAGCATAGACAGTAGAAGAAGGAAGATTTCTCTACTGTCTGTGCTGCAAACCTGTCAATGCTGGCCATCGCATAGGGTATGTTTCTCTGTTTGCTGAGACAGTCAAACCTGTCATAGTGGTCACCCTTACAGAGCGGTCACCTCTCTATAGTGGTCACTTTGTGGCAGTCCCGTGGCATTTTACATGTTAAAGACCCTCTACAGAACAGCCACCTCTCTTATGTGGTCAGTGGTCACATGGAATTGCTCCATTTTGGTACAAAACCTGTATATAATGGTCAATATATCTGACTCTCAATGACCTCTATCAAAAAATGCTCAGACTGGCAAGCACGAAATGTCTACTTTTACTGATTTTACATTCTGCATTACAAGTTTTCAGAAACTAAATAGCTGTTCTATGTTTTTTAACAGATTTATGTTATGGAATTTTATAATTGCTTTTATCTTTCCCTAAATTAACCACTTAGCGCACCACCCGCACAGAAAGTAATGCCACACCCACCCTCCATAGAAAGGCCACCTCCATATAGTGGTCACTTTTTCTTGGTCCATTGAGTGACCACTATACACAAGTTTGACTGTATATAAACTTGACAGTTACATTTTGCAAACTTTCTTTGGCAAAAGAATGTTTTGCTGTCATAGCAATGTTAATAATTCACAGTCTAAATTTTTATTGCCATATTCAAAATATCATAATTCATTTTGAGTTATTGCAAACCAAAACTAGGCGAAAAATGAAACGTTTACCCTAAAGAACAAATCAAGTGTATCTTATAAGGTATGAGAACTTCAGCTGATTAAAAAGCATGAACACTTTCTCTAACTGCGAAGTTAAGTGGTAAAACTCTTTTCCGACAAAGTAGCTCTAATGAGTTTGTTAAGCGGCTTACCTGCATCAAGTCGCATTGTATGTCATACCTTGAGGCAAATGCCAGTAGTTGGTGAATTGCTTGAGGAAAAACGCAATAAAATTCTCTCATTCCACGTTCTTCAATTACAGTCTGTTGATTTTTTTCCTTTCAATATTCAAGATTTCTCATTTCAAGGCAGGAAATTGTTCAGAATATTGTTTGTATAGTTTAGGGTATTTAAGTGCCAACTATCCATTCTCTATTTGATGACATTATTAGATGTATAGAAATTTTTAAATTTGGCAATTTTCAGAGCTTGCAGTAATTTTTCAAATGAATCAAATTTTTATGACTTATGAGCATGTGTCTCATGCATATGTTTCCCAAATAAGTAATATCATTAAATATCAGAATAAATTAAAACATGCTAAATGTTTTCTGAGAATATTCAGTGTTCTTATTACGAGATGTACCAGCAATTTCTGTAGTGCCGAATGTTGAATCATAGTGTTTTGTGTGTAATACTTTGCCAATAGATGACGGATTAACTATGACTACAAATGTAGGTTTGTTTATACTGTAATATATAAAGCATTTACATGTACCGTATGCCCTACATTGGTGACAATGACGAAAATTCAAAGTCTGCTATATCACTGTGTTGCTGCAGTTAATAGTTCAGTCCCTATGTTGTGGTTTCCATCATAATATTGGTGGTTTCAAAATATAATTTTTGTCACTCCTGCTTCATGTTATTTCTAAATACACTTGTCATATAATAATGCAAGAAAAATAAGCATTGTGCATTGTATTATGCATTGTATGAAGAAAACTGCTGTGTTGTAAGGAGTTATCCATATTTGAAAGACTGTGAAAAAGTCCTGGGTATATTTGGAATGTATTTCTTGAACCATCAGAGTCGGAATACCGGTACATTTGCACATAATTCATGTGAATGGAGTTTTTAGGTTGTACCAGAGTTTATGCATAAAATAGCTGTGGATCTACCACAGTCAGTCTTATCAATGGTAAGGGGGTAAAATATCGTGTGAATTTCAGTTTCAAAGAGTTCGCAATTTATATTTTATTGAACAATTTCCTTTTAATCATTGAGAAGTTGTGCTGCAGCAATATGGTTGTCTCTGACTTGTAATGATCCATCTGGTTTGTCAAGGGAATCACTTTTGTTAAATATGGTAAAATGTTATATAGTGTTGCTAAATAGCTGTGATGATTTTATGGGGTTTGAAGTTTGGAACCCAGCCAGAATGTACAGAATACCAGATCTGGAAAATGTATCATGGCAAAGATACTTCAGGGTAACATTTGTCACGCGTCGTAGGATTTTATGAAGACCTTTACAATTCAGAATTCTTTTGACTGCAATGCAAGATTTCGAATGAAACAGAGTGTGGGCCATCACAGAATAGGTGTAATGTCAAGAAGATTGGAAATGTACCGGTGGTGATGTGAAAATTTTATCATTCCAGTGAAAGGAATGAAAGTCAGGCACGGCATGATGAAATATGGACAATGTACAATTCAAATACCCGGTACACTCTATTTTTGATAACCATATCTTCTGTACCTCTGATATATTTCAGTAACGCCATTTATCACAGTGCAACGATATCCAATCATTCTAAAGTTCCAACGTCTTTCAGTTTTTTGCACCTTGATACAATTCAAAGGGACCGCTCCAGTCTCTCTGCAAGGCATGTAATGCCTTTCTAGGAACAAGTAGCTCCATCATGTTTGCCATTACAGTATATATTTAGATAATTACTCAGTGAATAAGGCTAAGAGATGATAGAATCATAATTATAATACTGGCACCTATACTTTCTTTGTAAACTACTTCCTCTTTGAAGTTCAAATTCTGTTGGAAGCCAGTACTAATGAAGTCAAAATGAATGTATAATGGTCCTTACCACTAATATTTCTGGATTCCCCAAACTGACCTCACATTGCGGCTTTTACGTCACACAAGTCTTCATTACTTCACGTCTTTCACAATTAGTTCAAGGAGAATAATAAAAATAGACAGTACATTGGTTGTGTCTAAAACAGGTAGGCTTTTTGATAAGGTAATCTACCGGTACCGTCTAATTCTATGCATACCCCTCAGCTCTCATCCTTACAATCCCTTCTACAGAATGGTCTCACCCAATATTAACAATCTTGCATCCACAATTATTGTAAAAAGTCATAAGTGTTTTCAAAATGTCAGTATGACATTCTCTATTTTGTCACTTTTTTGGATTTTCAATATTTGTCAGTATTGTGCAGAATATGACGCTCATTGTGCCAGTTCTGGTGCATATGCAATATTGCTTCTATAGCTGGTTTCCCATTTGTAATATTAATAAGAAGTTCCATTTTTTTTCCACGGTATGTGATGAAAAACCAAATCTTTGGTGAAAGAGCGGCTCCTTTGATAAAGCTGACGTGGCAATTCTAAAAGTAGATGTGTAATTATTAATCTGGGGAATGAATAAAGAAATTCAGAATGCAGTGTTCAATGTATGAAGTGTTATATTAACACTTACATATATGTAGGTTTGAACATATAATAAGGATTTCACTTATAACCAATATTATTTTGGGGAAAACATAATATGTGAAATTTTACAAAGATACCTTTTTTGATGAGAAGCAGAGATTTTTATGAAGAAATAAGTAAATACTACACACAAGGCCACTGTAAAAGGTACTAAATATTTGGAACTCTGACTATTTTGTTTATTTCATGGTAACAGTCAATTCAAGTTTAAGGTCACCAATTTCAATTCTAAAATGTTTTATATGAAATTTTACAGTGCTAACCTAATTACAATTGTTTGTCTGAGATAAATAAACAAAATAAATACAGAGAACAGAATTGAAATTTTTTTTATTTCTCAAGCAGATATATCATAGTTTACTAATGAAATTGCTTTCCGCAGTGAATCAATATTATTTAGTAATTTGTTAAAAAATCAATTTGATCATGGTAAATGTTGTTCATGAATGATTTTGACATACATTTTGTTCTGGTCAAAAAAAAAGTATCTTAATGAAGATTCAGATAAAAGGAATGGGAAGAATAAGATTTGATGGATTACTTGATATGGCGTGTATTAGACAGGTTTGTGATTGATGCGTTGTCTCAATCTGGCATTACTCTCAATACAATGAGATACAGTGTCCTGTCATAATGCTATAATCAGCACCATATCTGCAAATAGCATCTCATTTTACCCACAGAAAAAAAATGACCAGGTTTTGCCTCCAATTCTGTGATTTTATCTTTACTTATCACGCTCCTTCTCGGCTCCATAGAGGTGGAAAATTTCCCCCATGCTACGATGCAAGCATCAGCTTTACAATGCCGATTGAAGGTATAGCAATGACATGCTGTCGATTAGCGGCAACCCTGGAAATTTTGCGAATTTAGATTATTCTTTTTTAATCTGGTATGATATATTAACCAATTGAATCAAACTTAAAGAGGTTTGAAAACCAAGTAAATAATATTTTCCAGCCACCTGAGCCTCGCTCTTGTTGGCAATCAGATTTGTTAATTTTGAAGGCAACTCTCATTATGAAAATTATACAAACTGGGTCACAGTGGTAGCAATTCACAAATTTGATCCAGCTTTTCAGGAAGTGTGACATAGTGCCTATAAATGCTGCCGTCCAGTCATTTAAGTTATTTTGGAGTGGTGTGTACAGTGAGATGAAATCTTTCAACTTTGACTAATCCATCCCAAATGGGCACCCTCCCAAGTGGAAATCACTTCCTAAGTGAGATGCGGTTGCTATGGAAACCACATTTGCTGCCGAAGCTGTGACCTGCCAAAGCTGCCTCTGTGGACACAGCCCTACCTGTTACAAGTGTTTACTCCAGATTCTGAAACAGACAAGCATTGGATTCCCACAGACCCACCTAACAAGATACAAAAGAACGTTCTCACGTCCACCGGGACTGACACTAGAATTTATCAATTGTGACAGTGCACTCATATGTCTCTCATCTTATATCGCTCTTCTGGACTCTCCAGAGAAATCACACACTGGATTCCCTGAAAAGAATAAAAAACTTTGGACATCATTTGTGCGTTATTATTTGAAGCTGACGCAGGCACATCACAAGAGCTAGCGGAAGATATCCATCAGAGACTGCAGAGGCTGCTGATTGGTCAGAATTTCATTCCGCAGTGATATTATAATAATGGCATCCAGTTGACACACCTATTTAGTGTGCATGTGCAGTTACAAAGTGATGAGGTTTTTGCTTTCAACAGGCAGCGTAGAGTGCTGGCAGTGTTCTCTGGCAGAGCTTAGATTACTGTATTGAATGAACTTTGCTCATAACTGTGTCATGTACGATCCTTGCTCTACGTGACATGGTTTCATCTCTGACGTTCTTGCATGCGGCGTACATTCCTGTTTCCTGTCATCCTGGAATTCTGAGTTTGTCTTGCCGTTGTCGGGCATTGAGAGAAAGTTGGTATTTTTGTCCATAGATTTTCAGTATCTGTTTGAAAGTCTTGGGAGTACCTTGGTAATATGCTGCAAGTAATGGACTCACCAGAAACGGAAGATTGCAGTAACTACAAATATTGCATTTGAGTCTGTCTGTCTCAGACTTTATTTACTCTTGTTTGTGAAGACTCAGCTCATGTGTTCTATCATCTATTACATCCTACTGGAGTAGTTCTATCTGCATGCACAGATAACAGAATTGGTCTTCAACTGGCGACGAACGATGCTACACCTTGGCATTCAAAGAAATAACCGGTGCTTCCTATACCTATGAGTGATGAGATTAATATGTACAAGAAAACGTGATATTTTTTCAGGAATTCTCCTCAATCATCCGCTGGCTCCAGGCAAAATTCCAAAGACAGTTAATTTCAGAAATTGCACAGACCAGACATACAGGTATTGGTTTCATTTTTCTCATTAAGCTGAGACTCTGGTAAATTGATAGGAGTGGTGATGTTCCGCAGATTATAATCAGAACCCGGTGAAACATCCTGAGAAACATCCCAACCATCACCGTCACCAACATCCTAGTGAAAATGTGCTCATTGTTCTGACGGCCGTACTCAGTTTGGATATCTGTGATTCTGGAACTGCATTGACAAGAGTACCTGCTGATTGTTTCATGAATTATATCTACATCAAGGCATATCGGAGCACGGATTACGTGCCCGGCAGATGTCCTTGTTTCCCGGAGATGTCAGCTCTCCCTGACTCTACATGACTGTGTACAGACATACCGGCAACAAGCTAACAAGGAAATCCTACAACGGAAGACCAATTCACAACTTGCCCACACTGAGAAAAGTTTTTCAGCCTAACTGTGAGTGATACTGGAAGCTGGATTTGTCCATTTGCTTAGTTAAGAATATTTTCCTTTCCCGGGATTAAGCTAATGGATGCCAGCTACTGTGTCAGATCCTGTAAGTACTTAATTCAGGACCTAGGGTAGCTTTAAATCACTGGGTGAGTATAAAAGAACATTAAAAAGGCTTGTTTGCTGCACTCGGTAAGATAATAAAAAGAAGAAGTGGTGAAGAGAGGTAAAGAACGCCGAGAGATATTGATAGACGCCTGGGACAAAACCTTTAATTGGATGTAAATTTTTACTGTTATACAGTCAGTGTCTCTGAACAGACAGAGCAACTGTGATGCTTTTTTGATCTCTCAATGAACACAAACTTATCTGTGCTCAAAGAGAAACAGCACGGGATCGCCCTAGAGATGCAGTAAGTTCATTTATTGGCATGTCGTGAAAAAGATTTTTGTGCGGATAATGGAAAAAGAAGGCATGAGTTTTGGGCGTTGTGGCTCATTACTGCATTGTGAAAGTGCCGGGAACCATAGCTTTCAAAGCCAATCAGGTGCCACTCTGCAAGATCCTTCCATCAAAGATTTGCCAGCAGTAACGGGGAAAATGAATAGTGCGGAGAGAATGGACCTAAACGTGTGTAGTTATTTTGAAGAGCTGCTGGAGTGCGGCAAAGGACTGTACACTGCATTTGAAGGTGAGAGGGTTTCATCTTGTCAGTGATGTCCATAAACAAGCTTCTAAAGCAAGTACCATAAATGAATTGTTGTTACTCATTACGTTAATGGCTTGCCTTCTTTGTAACCACATCAACCCATAGTTAGTACGCTCCGTGCTGCAGTGCATATTATACCCCTAGTAAGTGTCATATCTCACAAAGATTTAGCTGTGATTTCATAGACATCACAGAAAATATTTATTTCAAAATGAATTCTACCGTTATTTGTTAGATGTACCCTTAATATTCAATGTTCTTCACATTTGCATCAACATTCTACAAATGATATTGTCTGAGATATAATCAGAAATGATGTGTTCTGATCAGAAAGAGTTGCAACATTTTGTAGGACGTACATGCCATACATACCTGACATAGATTGTATTACCGGTATATTGCTAAGAAGGTAAAGAACATATTTCATTGCATGTACAAAGATGTGCAAATTAGATAAATCTGTGAAGAAACTTGTAATTTCACTAAAGATTGTTTATTTCATATTTTTATGATCATAAATTGCTAACAGTATCAAAAGTAATTAGTTGAAATGTCAGAGAGTAATTAAATGAATTTTGTAATTTCATAAATTCTCTTAAAAATGACATAGGTTCATATAAGTAAAAAGTTTACACAAGTATATTCTCATTGATATGCACAAACAAGTGCTGACTATAGTTACTTTAAGACAATTTATTGTGCAATTAAAAGAAAGATTCTTAAACATTTGTAAAATTGCTGATTTTTATTGTTGAAATGGAAAGTTAACATCGGAATAAAGTTATTTCTCAATTTTTTTTTCTCTGTAGAAAAAATCCTGCCTTTTATCTGCAATTGTCCGAAATGTGCTTTCACAAACAGCTCGTCAGAACATATTTTTGAAGCAAGTACCTTGAAATATAAAAATATTTGTTAAGTGTTCCACATCAAATTATTGCCAATTAAATGAGTTTATGTACATACAGGAATATGAAGAAATAATTTATTCAAGTCCACAACATCCTCAACAAAAACTTCAAAATATGTCTCCAGATCCAACAATTCCGCGTTTGATTTGATTAGAATTACCTATCCTTACACCCGAGGGCAGCGTTGCTTTTCTTTGGTGCCATTGTTCAGCAGAAATAGTGAAGATATTAGATTTATTGCTTGCTTAAAATCAAATTTTCTGGCTTGATTGTCAGCCATAGTACATGTCTATTTTCATAATGCTGGCCACTCTCAAAGTGACAATCGACTCGTAGTGTAGAAACTCAACTCACATTCTCACATTTGGAATTTACTCAGAATTTTGTTGAATACAATTGCTTTATTAGTTTCTGTTTTCTGCTAAAGATATCAAACAGGATTATGTGGAGTAATATTCTTCTTTTCTTAAATTGAAGCCTTCTTTGTATTTAGGTGTGTCCATAGTTTGAAGATCTTCTGCTTGATGAAAATATACCCAGTACATCCAGCCGTCAAAAGCTCATTTATAATCACTTTAACCCTTCGAGCACTGTAATTTTTTCCCGCCAAAATTAAAGTGCAATATTTTTCAAATTTTTATGAATTTTTCTCTAATTTTTTTTATAATTTTGGACCAAATGGACATCTCATTTCATTTGCTACTGTTTTTTTTCCCAAATTTTTGCAAAATTCTGAGAAAAATTGGCTGGGGTTTATTTTATAAAGGGGACAAAAATAGACTTTGGCACTCAAAGGGTTTAATAAGATGTTTGTCAAAAATTACTGCATTTACTGAATAAATTTTTGGTTCGAAACAAAATCTGATCTAGATTTAAAATATGAATAACACTTTTATAGTTGACTGACTTTCATCCCTTCTATTTTTGAATGTTGGTTCATTTAAAGTTGATTTCATTATTTTTAGTCTTTTTTAATTTGCAATGTTGTTTTAGAAGACACAGCAAATATATTTGAGCTTTTCCCCCTGAGAGATTGATTTCATCTACACTCAATTCAGTGCTTCAGTGTGGTGAGAAACGTGCCATTGTTACTGCAGATGTTGCATGGACCGTCTCCTCCATGGTAAAAAAAAATGCCAGTGCAAAATGATAACAGCAAACATTGGTACCACAAGTGTGAAATTATAGCTGTCTATATTTATAATCCTCTTTGTTGAAATCTGAGTTGAGGAAGTTCCGTGACACAGACTGGTTTGCAGGATGGATGTCATCCATTATCTGCAGATCTCAAAAGGATGATAAATTTTTAGATTTTGTTTTATCACCGTGTGGATAAGTTTGACATCATTTATATAGACGTTTTTGTATAACAGATGATACAGACCCATATATGCTAAACATATCCAAATATATATCAAAACAGCATCTTTTTCATCATTAAGAAACAAGAAACTTGAGGCTTCAGTTCCATTCCCAGTTGGATATTACCAAACCACCACATCTTTGGTGTCCAGGTTGTACTGGTAATATATCAAGCCCACTGATGTCCAGTGCTTTTCCTTGTGATCTGTACGTTGTGTGCGCATTGTATAGCCTGCATATTAAATGAAAATTAATTTAGATATACAGTAATCAAACATCAGTGCACACTGGTGCCACTTAAAATGGTACTTAAAGTTGTAATGTTGGCATTTTACTTGCGTTTCAACTCGAAATGTTGGGTACCATTCAGGCTGTTTGTCTGTGCATCTGCACGATCAAGCCATTCAAAGTCTCAGAGAATTTGTACCAATGTCTGCACTGATGGCTCATACTTGATTGAATGTGTCTTTTCATGTTATTGTGAAGTAAATGAACACCCATTAAAACTCTACTGCCCATTTTGACATATGTCTTTCTCTTCCACTCAAATGAAAGTACATTTGTTGAAAAAGTTATCATTGATTTTTTTCATTGACTGCCTTTAGAAATTTGAATTAGAGCTTTCACGTTGCCTATTAACTTAAAACCGTCAGCCAAAACACTACGCCCACAGTGTAACCATATGTCCTTTTCCTGCAATCTTTTCTCCTGTTGGATTTCAGCTGAGCAATATGTGTGCACTGTGCATTGGAAAACATTTGCTCCTTCTCGTTTCTACACTTGACATCTGTGTATCCAATACATGCTCACTCACACACACACACACACACACACACACACACACACACACACACACAGTCATTAAACTACGATAAAGAAAGCAATGTTGAACTTGTGTTTGATATCAAATATCATAGGATGCAGAAAGTAGAATATGTTTCGGTATATTTTTGGCTCCATTAAAGGGACATTATTGCTATTTTTTGACCCTTTTTACACCAATTTTGTTGCAAACGAACAATTGCTGATGTCGTTCGACTTATTGAAAGATGTCTAAAACATGGTCGACCATAGACAACTTCCGTCCAATTTTGCCTATACTGTATAGAAAAACTTGGGGTCAGAGGTTTAAGGTGGGCTACTGTTAACCCCTGAACCGAGGTTTTTCCACACAGTGTAGGCAAAATTGGATGGAAGTTGTCTATGGTCGACCATTTTTAGACATCTTTCAATAAATCGAACGACATCAGCAATTGATCGTTTGCAACAATATTGGTGTAAAAAGGGTCAAAAGATAGCGATAATGTCCCTTTAATTCATTGTGATCATCACTCCACTCATGTATTACAAACATGCAGTCTTCCAAATGAGCATGTCACAAATGTTCCTTCAAAATAGCCGTATGTGTAATAGTTGCGTTGAAATAGACACAGGCTAGCACTAGAAATTACCCTCTCAACGTTTTGAATGGGTATGTCAATTTCTTGTGATCTAATTTTAAAGTTTAGCGATACCGTCAAGCCAAGAGCTATTCAATAGATCTGTCGTCTTTCTGTTCCTCTGAGGGGTTGCCTTGTGTGTGTACTGTGATGGAAATTCATTTCTTTATATCAATACCAAAGTCCTCACTGAACTTATGCCAAGGGGACTTGGCAAGGCCGCGGTGTGAAATCATGAATTAAGACGTAGATTGGAAATGGATTAGATCTGAGGCCCAAAGGGACTTGAAATGTTTAGAGGTCTTAGCAGTGGCTTTATCAAATATTAACAGCACATTCATCGGTTTTCATATTGTGTATATTCATTTTGTTGGAGGAATCACCTAAAATGAGTGCAAAATTAAAGAAATGCTTTTTTTGTTTACTTTCACCATCCAAGTGGAGCTACAGGAAATTAATCATATCAGAAGTCAATCATGTATTGTAGAAGAAGCCAAGACATCAAATGGTATGATAAAGTATTGTATTTGTCAGTTTTGCTGCAACACAATCAAAGGCTGCTATCTCACCACATTGTGGATGATATATCATACTTATGAACTTAATATCACAAAACCCACCAGCATGACTGCCTTTGACAAAGCTGGTTCAGGCATTTTTTTTCTATTTTTGATGTACCCATTTCTGTTCTTTTGTTTCCATAGTGATTAGGCACTCCTCGATCATTCATTCATGTAAATTTTACAGTATTTCAAACCCAATTTCCCTGTTCAACTCCCAGGAGTGAATTGGAGTAAACATTTAACACACACCTACGTCAAGTGACTCAGGGTGTGATGGTAAATATTGCATGAAATCCAGTACAACAGAGTGGTTTTCCATGTTTTAATAATAACTTCACAGGATTAAGCATTGGGTATAAAATGAAACATCAGAACTACTTCTGAACCACTTTACACGATCAACAATTCCTAGTTGTGTTGTTCTCCACGTCTCACTGCCTTTTCAAATGCCTTGAAAGAATATCATATCAACACAAAGTTGTTTCCGTATGAGGGCATGGATAATCCTTTGTCTGACAGCACCAATAAGAAAAACTCATCAAATTCTTTAATTGTCAGCTGACATTACTCAGCCACAGTGCTTAATGTATTGAGAAAATTCAACTTTTGACTGTAAAAATTATTTCAGGCAGAAGTTTGTTGTGGAAAGCAGATGTTTCCAATGCAGTACCTTCAATAAGTGCCAGTGTACTGTGCTCATTGCCACTGCTTGCTTGTACATTTATGTGTGGGTATCATCGCAGTGTGATTAAAGCCATGTTATTGAGCTCTGTACTGACAGTGAATGTTAGAGTTCAACCTGTCCAATAAAACCTGCCGCGTTGAGTTCACTCACTTACAGATTGCAAAATATTATTTGAAACTAGCATATCAACCTTGGAAAATATAAATTACAGAATGATAAAGAATATTGCCAGGTGCATTAAACTATTTGTGTTTGTACATTTCTTGGTTTGCATTGGACGATTGTATGTGTCAAATTATATGACTCCAATTTCTTGACATTTCTCTGGTTTTTGGAAAAACGAAAAAGTTTTCTTTTTGAAATTTACAGAGAGTAACTTTCCATATAACACAAGATTATAGTGACAGACACATTTCCATTTCTTGAATAGGTATGTCTGTTGTCACTCTTAAGTCACCACGGTATAGACAGCCCTAGGCGTTAATTACTTAGCACTGTTCACTTCCATTTTATCCTTCGACACTACCATGGTGCACCTCACTGAAGTGAAAACTATTTGCCTATGTAATTATCTTGTCCTAATTTAATTATATCAAACTGTCTAGAAGGTGTTCGTCTTGAGTAATTGCCGGAGTTGGAAATTAAATTCTGAGCAGTGAGATATTTGATCAATAGGCCTGCTATGTTTCTGTGCTTCCAAAGATTCAAAATATGAGTTTTATTCTGTTTGATTTCCAGAAATTCGCTTTGATGGTGTATAAAAGGTCTGCTAATCTAATTGACACAGACTTCTAATGTATCGCTTTTGCGATGTTAACATCAATAATTTATCGGCTCTGGATTTGCCCAGAAGCAATGGGCACATGATAAAATGCTGTGTGCGGATTTTGTACGCAGCCTGTTTCATTAGGAGTTTGGCCCTGGGATATTTTGAGGGGGGTGTGAGGGAATCAGAAAATGTCATCAGAAAATGCCAAACTGGAAAATTGTATCTGTCGCGTCGATCACTTGATTGCTGAACTTTCTTTTGCCGATAGTGGTGGGATTAATGTCAGTGGTGGGATTTAATGTCACAGCCGTTATCGACAGGTATTTAGCTTCTTGCTGTACTACGTTTTGCTCAGTCCATGATTAAGATAAAAAAGTGTATAGACTGTGTGTCTGCTTGATTCAGGTGTGCAATCTGATTGGTTCAGAGATTTAAGTTGATTTCTTATCAGATTGCAGATGTTAACCATTTGTAATGTGATTTGATATAACAGGTCAGAATCAACTTCTGGAATGTTTTTTGTTCTGAATTAGAAATTCCATCAAGATTTAAAAATACATCTGTTGATTATGTGCCTTCCCAGAGGAATGAGTGTATCTCATTATAAGGTCTGGTCTGCCAGTTTTATCTCGTCTTTGGTTAAATTTGCCCTTTCCTGATTTCATGCATGACTTCAACGAAATTAAACAGAGATAAAGACACCACTGCATTGATATACTGAAAAAAGGTTTTATCTTTTTCTATCATCCAATGCAACCAGTAAACAAGTTAATATATGATTTTATAATGATGCAATATTTTTATGAGTAAATTCATTCCATAGTAATGTTCATTGAATGCTGCGTAGTGGAACTGATCAGGGTTGCAAAATAGATGTTGTCAAGTATGGCATCCATTTCACTGAAGATTAGCGTCCTTCACAGAGAGACACTGGCAGTTGTCTGTTGTTGAGTTGATGAAACCCTGGAAAAAACAAGTTTCAGATGGATGTTTTGTAGAAGATTTTTCTATAATTTTAAGAATGCATGCACATACATGGATGGACAGATATTGTAAATTAAGAATCTTTTTATGTAAAAATATTTTGCTGCTACGGTTGATGGTGTATACGCAAAAGATTTTGATTCTTCTGATCTGATTTACATAAGCAATACAAGTTGAAAAATTTATACAACATGAGGAACACTTCATTATTTTTACTTGGAAAATGTTTACCGTGATAACATCACTTTCTTGTTGAAATCAATGACTTCAAGGGAGTTAGCAAACCGTCAGAAATGGCCATTGTATCTGCTTTATCATGTTACAATATTGCGTGCGTTCACTTAAGTCGTGAACACGCAAATATTCCGATTCCTTTGAAGATAGAGCTTTTACGTTTTAGCTTTTTATAGAATCATTTATGTTGGAGTATTTAAGCAGAGTGTGGGCACTTTCTTTGAAATAACAAACTACAAGGGAAAAGAAGTTGATAATTGTTTGTAATTTCTTGTATTAAAAATACTCGTTATTAGGCCAGTACAGGAGCCAGTCACAGTTGGTGGGGTTTTCTCTGTCATGGCAAAGTAGCTCTGCATGCTGTGGCAAGTTGAAGGCAAGTGGCTAGTATCAGATCAAAACAAGCGCAGCCACTGAATGCAGAAACTTTGTGCTCACCGTCTCAACGTGGTTACGCAGACATCTCGTTCCTACCATTAGTTCTGATAGAATAAATAGTATGAACAGAATTATCGGTGACTTCTCGATAAGAGGACTAGCTTTTGTTGAATCTGTGCACAAGGAAGATATCTGATGCTCTAGGCAACATACTTGACAACGAAATCAGATATTCTGAAACTTTCATCCATCCTTATTTGACACTACCCCCAGGAACAGATCACAGGGTACCGACTAGATGTTGCAGAAAACTACAAATATTTTTCTCTGAGTGTTAAAATCTTGCGATGATCACGTTCGCCAGAAATAAGAATGAGAACAGTATGTTGAGCAGAAGACAGTTTCTGCCTGTGGCTGTTACAGCAGATTTCACTTCAGCGTTTACAGTTGCATGGTTTCATGTTAGTGTTTCTGTGATTGGTTGCCTGTCTGTTCACTTGTGTTGGTAAACAGCCATCACCTGGCAATCACTGTAGCCTAGTAATTACAGGAATAATCTGTCTGTGCCAAAACAAGAGCTTCTTTTAATGTTTTTCCAACAAACTAGCGATATGTTTTGCTGAGACCAGAGCCTTCGTTATACTTTTTTCCAAACAATTAACGGTAGGTTTGTTTTCTATGAAAGACCATTACTACCGTTGTGTTTTTCTAACTAATGATTTAGTGAGTCAGCCCAGGTTATCAACACATTTTGTGAATATTTTGTCTTGGCTGTCATCACATTTCTAAGGATAAATTGTGTGACGATGTTCTTGTGACTGTAAACGGTAAAGTAAAATTTGCTGTCTGTGCCGGCATTTTTGAAAGTTCTCGCTCACTCTGTTGAACATCTCCCATGGTGAAACTCAAAAAAATTGATCATCCATACGACTGTAAGAAGACTGTAGACAGCCATGGAAAAGTAATTTGCTACTGGCGACATCGTTGCTTGCTAAATATACCGTACTCTCTGGTAAACCTAGTGCAGAGTAACTTTATTACATTGCTTACTTTTTATCCATTTTAGAGACAGATAATCTCCGTGTGTTGGCTTGAAAAGCAAAGAATAAGTTGACTTTGTTGATATGAGTAAGTTGGCATAACATTGAAATATGGCTGTTCACAAAATGATGTCATTGTTCACTCATTAATATGCAAAAATAAAATGTTTTTGTAAAAATATACAGGTAGATTACTTTTTTGAAAAATTAAACATGCATGAAAATAATATTATAATAAATAGGCACCTGCTCATGTTACAATGAATACTGGAAAGACATAGCAATGGCTCAGACTACAAGCTGCAACAACTGCCATGCATGCGACACTGACAAAATTTGTATGCATTTCAAGCAGCAGTGTCCGATGTCGCTGACATGTTGCTATATTTAGTAACAAACCTGTATATGAAAAGTGATATTATGATAGAAAAATTTGGTCTCTATGGATATTAGTTTCAATTTTGCTTATAGCATTCAACTTTTAGAAACTATTGCATAGTTGTCAAGGACAATTGTACCTTACAGTCAGGTGAACCGTACATTGACAAATAACACGCATGTCAGTTTTTTATTTTTCTCTCGAAAATTTGATATCATCTCCGAGAAAGATGCCATGATCAAAATACAACGATATTTTACCTGTATTGCACTAGTTTCCCTGGCAACAAGCAGTGAGGCTATAGGTAGAGACTTGCATATTGTCTGCACCAGTGGTGTAAAGGTGAAATAATAAACAAAGTTTGCAAACATATTAAAAGCTTTCAAGTCAAATTTTCACACTTTCATGTCGCCAACATCTTGATAAAGTCCGCACAAATCCATATACATTCTGATGCTCTAGGATGATTTACCATTGATAAAGTACACTGTATGAAGACAAGACGTCAGACAGCTATATCCCAGTGCTGTCAGCAACATACTCATTTTTCATGTGGATTCAGTTTTCCTATCAGACATTAAATATTAAAACACAGGATGTCAGTGTGGAACCCTGATATCCTAGAAATCAGTTCTAATTCAAAAATCAGAGAACAACATCAGTGAAATTGTCATAATTGATGTCTTTCTTTTCATCTGAAATAAATAACTGGGCACTTCTATATGATTTTACTACATTCAGCCTTTATGTAAAATTTAAGGAAACATCAATATATTTACATGCAATAGAAGTGTAGTGGATGATATTTACACATGTTGTTAAAATTTGCTTTGGGTTCCTTCTTAAGGATGAAACAGGACGTATGTCCATAAAGTTCTGACTGCTGTTTGCATGACGAGAACACGCAGTCACTTCCAGGATGAAAATTGCATGCTATGATTTTAATCATGGAAACAGAACTCAATACAGAAACTGTAAACCACATGTGTAGGAAAATATTGTTACTGCTGCATGTACTTAAGTGGCTGTCAACAAATGAAAGCAATTCTGTTCTGCTCCCATAAAACGTTTCTGTTTACGGGAAGCAAATTGCTTTTTTTTAATACTAACCTCAGCAAATTGATGAGGGGCAGTTTTTCTCGGTAACTGAATTCGTGGTTAAATTCCTTGGTGTACTCTGCGGTCTGAAGTATTTCAAGCTACCCCAAGGTAATGGTGTAGGTCATATCAGGGAACTGAACTGGCATTTCTCATGTCTGGACTCAATGATTTACCTGAACATGTGTCCATCTGTTTGGATTTGTCTACAAAACAAGTTGTTCTAGAGGATGAAAGATCTTGCAGAACCAAAACACTGCACATATTGAAACAATCGTAGTGGTTATCTTGTTTTGACAAACAGGAAGATTACAGCTGATCTATTTGTGGCATGGTATGAAACCATAGAAACGCCAAATTCTTTCAGAACAGCAGTTTTAGGATAGAGTACATCTGGAAAACACAGTCTGTTGTTTTCACACACAGATGACTTGCCTGATGCTATAGGTAGATGTGCGGATAATGAAGAGCTTTGCTCAAAGCAGTGTCAGGTCTCACAAGCTACACGTGTCATCCATACAGCAAATTGAGCTATCATTTCTTTCTCTGATATCACTCTGGTTGAAAGGTATACTCTGTGCAAACAAAAAGAGATACAGTAACACCTCTGGTTGTCAACTTCCAAACATTTTGTCATCAGCGTTCTTGTACTGTTACAGTGGCAGTGAGTGTCCATTTTGTGCACTTCAATTTCATCGGTTGTCTTTTCATCAGGTAATGGGACATGTGGTCCAACTTGTAAAATGCGCAAGTGCTCATAAGTCTGTTGTAGTTGGTTGAGCTGGAAGCCAACTATGGGAGCTGAGTTAAAGTTGCTTTCAATCACCAAATTTATCATTCACTGGTATATTAGCTTGCAGTGTACATGAGCTGACGCTGAAATATACTGGGATGAGGTACATGTAATCTTGCAATGTTGCTCACTCTAATCCCATTGAGAGATTGTCTGTACTGAGAATTCCAAATCTGAAATGCATCTTTCACAACTTCAGCAGCCTTTTCTCTGCAAATGAATGAAAAAAAAATTGAGTGAAAACCCAGTTATCAGTGAATAGATTGTAAGGTAATGTCTACAAGATTGCCAGGAACCTTGAAAATGATTTTGATGCATATGTGCGTGTGTATATGTTCATCATTATCATTACGTCTGGTGACAGATACATGTATAGTTTGTCCATGCAATCCTATAGAAAACATCTTATCAATATCCCCTGCCACATTGAAGAAAGCTGGTCCCTGGACAAGGACATTGTGTCGGATATTCTCACTTTCATCAGTCTTTATTTGCCAAGTTGATGAAAAATTCTATGCCACGACGTGATTTCTTTTAAAATTTAGAACAAGTGTGCCAGAGGACAGAAAATTTAATGAAAACAGTTGCTGGAGAGAAGTGCCTTGGATGTGAAAAGAAAAGACTTGACTGACAGAGATTTGTATCATGTCAGTGGTTTTGTCAGAATAAACAGTGTCTTTTCAAACAAAACACCAATTTCAAACCAATTTATGATCACGTTATTACCTTCAGGGATTCTTATGACAGTTCATTTTCTAAATTGCATTATTTCATTTCCAGCGGTAAAGACTGAATAATTCCATTACATTCAAATCACTTCAGGATGTCCGGTGTTTGGGTTTTAGAGAAAGTCTTTCATTACAAAGATAATATTCAAGTTCATCCGATTGTTGAGTGTCAGGACCGCTTGAAGATTCACGCTGTGAGATTGACTAGATCCAAGCAGTGTCACATATTAAATTCTTCGCATCACTTTCTCAGAGTCTATCAGAAAATCACCATATCAACAAGAAAATCAGACTATGGCCAATCCGATAAAAAGTGTGAAATTCAAATTCATGAAACTACAGAAAAGAACCGCCAGGGTGTCGGACGTCAAAAGTTTAGCTTTACTGAAGTTGTTTATGATATTTTACAGGCATTGCATTCAATTTCACAATCTTTCCCCGACTGAATAATAGGGAATGGAATGAAATGAGAAAATCCGATTGGGATCCTCCTTGTACCAGCGTGTATAAAGTTCATAAAGCATGGTATTACTAGGTCTAGCTGCCGAATTCAATTTATACAGCAAAGATTAAAGTCAGTAAATTTACTCCGCGCATTATTCCTTTTAGATGGTTTCAATAAATTAGGAACCCAATATGGCAGGAGAAATCCAATCAGAATCCGTCTCAGCTATACTTCCATGTACTCCACTTCCTGGTCTACAGGAAAGAGGGGATTTGTCACGCAGGAATGCACACAAATTGAAAGATGGCTGGCTTTTTTTAGATTTTGAATTTTCATTCAAGTGAGAAATCGATAATGTCACATCAGCACGTTTTGTGTGTTAGAACTGCTGGTTGCTTTTATTCTTGCTGTGGTGTGATTTTATTGAGTTTTCAGCTATGATCAGAATATTTCTGCTTTAAGATAAAGTAAAAAAGCGAGTAGACAGTGTGCCATTAAATGTGTATACCCACACCAACAAATTAAGATTCCTGTCAAAAAAATTGAGTTAAATTTCACATTAACCAACTAATTAACATTTATTTTATTCAAATATTTCATGTCAATGCTTGTCAAGGTAACTTTTTCTTGACATTCCTTTGGTTTCCTTCACATTAATTTTCATGATAAATCTCATTGTACTGGTTTTTGCTTTCCACTTTCACGTCCATAAAGAACTTACATGAAGGAAAATCATTTGTTTTCCTTCTAATATAAAAGTAAACCATTAAAACCATGAAAAGTGCAATGCAAATTGTAACTTTCACTTTCAATTCCTTAAAATACGTAAATGTAATACTAACAATTTTTTTTTCATAATGAATGTATGTTATTCATTGGAAATCTGAAAATCTTCATTAAATGTTATAAAATTTCCATGGTTATAACTGAGCCATTGGTACAGTATTATCATTTTGGTGACACATCTATAGTATACACTTGTTGTACACAAGGTATACACCACATTTTTGTCAAGACACATTAGAATTAGGCTTTGTCTTGTTATCTACGTGGACAATAATTATTAATAACCACTTGTTCTGTTTTGGCATTTTAATTTTGCTTTTTGGCAGTGTGACCTTTGGGTTGAGTGCAAACCCTTGGCACTAGCCTCACTGGTACTGGCCCTTAAGCTTTGGGCACACAGCTGCAGGCAATAGCATTAATGTAGAATGCGTCTTGGGGACAGATACTTGGACTCTCAAACTTTTACAATTCTTTTCTGATCTACCACTTGTGGCGGTTCATTTTGAAGCTCCTTGAAGAAGAAAAGCTTTCAGCGTCTTAGTTTTTTGAAAATGGAAAATGTTATTTTTTACCGTAGAGTTAACGCAGGGATGGCGGCCATTTTGAATTTCCAAATAATGGTAAATCTTGGGGAATTTGTTTCTCTAGTACCAAATTTGTATCGTGACTCCGATTTTTATTCTTGATTTTGAAAGTGAATGGTGGAAAGATTTGTTGAGGAAAATTTGAGTGAAAGTCTAAGTCTTTTATTCCAAGTCGCATACCACCTTAAATTCATACTTATTCTTCATCACACATCACTTGCCTACGGCGATATTTTAGGCAAAGATGGCACAAGAGACTGACAACAGTCTAGAAACCACACATACCTGTAATTACCAAATGAAACTCTCCAGGGCCATGCCAATGTAATCAGTACCCATGATATTTTCTCAGTAAGTGTTGAAGTAACTGTCATTTGTTTCCTGCCAATGGAAACCACACACTGGTACCGTGGTAACAACAGTCATCAGAGGAATCATTTTATGGAGTGAATGCTGCGTTATTAAAGATTACAAGATGTCTTATGATGGCATTCCGACATGTTTCTCTCCAACAGTTCCTGTTGTTGTTTATTCTCTATTGTCGGTACACTGATGTGAATTAGAATATTCAAATTTTACAAATTCCCCTCAGGGAAAGTGAAATCTTCAGTGGAAGAAGATTTGCAGTGATATTTGCAAAACATTTGCCCATCACAAAAATTTGCAGTTCAGATCAATTATGGAATTTTTCAGCTTAATTCACAAGTGGTTAGTCTACTGTCTATGGTCTACATTATATTTCATAATTTTACATTGTTTTTTTCAACGAGAGAGAGCAAGTTGATGATGCTCGGTTTGTTATACTGATCTCATTTTTGTAAGATGATGTATATCAGTGGAAAACAGTTAAACAGAAAACCTATTTTCCCCATTAAAGTTGTCTGTGGTCTGAGAAATTCAAATGATTGAGATAGTGAGCAAAAGGTAATGACTTTTTATGACTTTTTATGTGGTCTTGCCCAGAATCTAATTCACAAAATGTCAAATGTCACCAAGCTGTACATTAATCTTCCACAATTAACATGGTTTCCCATCTGAAAGTATTTCATTATCAAATGTCAAAACCTGAGAATTGAATATTTCATTTCTGAGTTGCAGTTCACAGTAGTATTACTTTGTAGTGATGACAGGGGCATAGGTTGTTTTCAGTTGCCATTAAAATGATCACACTGCACTGTAAATAACACCGTCCACACTTTTAGGTGGCGATACTTTAATTGAATTCTGATTCAGACTCAAATCTTAATGTCAAAAGTCCAAGGGAACAGTTATAACCAAAGTCCCTCCATATGATTATAAAAACGGTCGTGCCGTAAATTAACATTAATGAGAAAGAAGATATTGAATACCTAGGTTCTTTTCAGTTTGTAAAATTCACTTGATACGGCGGAAGGAAATATTCTTTTAAATAAATTGAGATCAAGAGGTCGGTATTAATGACAGATCCGTAAATTGTGCAAATGGTAAATTTACTTTCTGAACTTCTATTGATTGAAATTATCACTTTTTGATTTTTATCATCCTCAATATAGATGCTAATCAACCCAAAATGCAACATTTTGCCCATTTTTCCTAGCATATCCCAAAGAAATTTTTCGACACTTTCTGAGTAAATTCATTGGAGGGTCTCCGAATGATTCTGTAGGATCCACAGCTTGCTATTCATTTCAGCTAAGTTGAAAATCGCTCCCTAGGACACTGTCCATTCTTGTCAGACTAACTGAAAGGGGATCTAATGAGTCCCTGGGAGCCATGGTATTAATGCCAGATAGGTTAAAGGGTCTGATATTGACTCCTTATGATTCTTGCTATTTACATCAGGAAAGTAGAGCCTTGATTTTCATGTAAGATATTATAAGGGCCTGCTAATGATTGTTAAGTATCCCTACCTCCATTTCAAACTCAAAAAGTGTTTTCTGGGTTCACAGAGTTCCAATTAAACCCCATACTTGGAGATACTGGATTAGTTAATGACTTCCTACTGCCCTTACTACTCATGTCACATGACATAAACAAGGCAGCATTTGGCAAACTTCACTTGTGTGTCACCCACTACAGCTATTTCTGAACATCTTGAGTAATCTGGAGACATTAGGTGTCAGTCTTATCATCATTTTATCAAAGGTGACAAAGCAGACAAAGAGTTGAAATTCTATCTGTGGTCTGTGTTCACCAAAGTCAGTGAAAAAACTGTATGGACTACTGTGAATATTGTGTTTAAAAGAAATATTGTAATTAATTTAGAAACAGAATAATGTTTAAGGCAGTATGTCAGGCCTAACTCTTTCTGACCTTTTGACCTCAACGATGTAGTTTGTACATCTCAAAAAGTCACAGTTTAGTTGTAATGGGCAGCCAATTTAAAACTCTGTAATTAAACATCAAGGCGTTATGTCAGGTGAAAACCAAACAACTTTCTGAAAGCCATTGTGGACTGAAAGTGTGACACATTGATGTCAAGTGTTGACAAGGAAACACAAGCTGTCGGCAGAACATGACTAGAATTGAATCAGAGATTTTGCTTAGACAGATCACTGACTGCTCGTTATGTGTGTTGACATTTCTCATGGCCACAGTCCTGCCCTTTCTGATGCAATGATTCCCATTGGTAACCAACTTGTATAATGATTTCCCAATATTTGCTTCCGGAATGATGAGCCAGAATGAATGGCAGTATTAATATTTGTAAAAATCAAATTTGTGAAATTATCTGAAGTTTTCTCGACATCCTGATGGGCCTGTTCTCCTTCATTTTATATTTCATTAAACTGTCATTTCTAGCATCTTACACCATAACTGTCGAAATCTGTCGCCTGTGTTAACGATATACAATCCACAAGGAGTCGCTAGTTCATCATCTGAATCCTACTGAGAAATGTTGATGGAATGGTTGATGTCATCGGGTACTTTGGCATCGTTTTCCAACAGTTAAAAATGACCCGGTAGGCTCATCAATATCCTTCTGAAGCTCTCCCATGTTTCTCAAGATGCTCTTGAGTCAGTTTTAATAACAGTGGATTCATGGACAGGGTAACAACACCTGACATGTAAGCGTACGCATGTACACTTCGAAACTTGTCAGCAACATGGCGTACATCATCCAGATTAGTTGAATCTGTTAGCAACCTCAGACAACACCAACTGGATTTTTGTTTTATCACAGACACTTTTTCAATACTATGTCAGTACACAATGTGCACCATAATTCATTAATATTCATGTCAGTGAGATCTGTACAGAAATGACAGGTTCTCTCACCAGCAGGACAATATGCTCTGTGATCCGGTTCTCTATTGAATTCTATGAAATATAGGAACTGCGAGCACTGGGCTGGAACCAAGTATTGCCCAGGTTCACATCGATGGGGAGAGTGTGTCGTTATGGCCACTGCGTATGAAAGTGCAGTCACCACATCAAACATTTCCTTAGAGTATGATGATAAATCTTACATTTCATGGCTGCCTACTATCTAATGTCAGCACGAAAATGATGATATTTCAAAGAGCTATGTACATGTAGTGCCACTGGTATCTACATATTCCTTGATGAGGACATATTTATCAAACCTGACATTGTGATTAATCATACATATTTCCTGCAGAAAATATGCATTATAACTTCATCATTTTACCAAAGTCAATTATTTTGAGAAGATGCAAATTGACCTGTCACATTTGAATTTCAGCATCTGCTATCTCTGCAATTTACTTTCAAATGAGATTGATTCATACGCAGAGGAATGTTGGTATGTTCCCTTAAAGCAATCAAACACAAGTACCCCTATCTCAACATTTCTGTACCAAACCACTCCAATTTTACTCTCAGATCTTTCCCAGTTTGATTCGCACATCATTGTTGTCTGCTAGCTTGTTCAATCAGGCAAGGTAACCAATGGCTTTTGAACTTGCAACGGGGTGGAACAAATCACCGTACTGCAACTGCATTAGCTGTTTTGTTTTATGATTCAATCCAATATGTTGTAGCTAGTTTCGGCATTTTGTCTGTTCTGTTTGCAATCAGACATTAACTTAGCATTTTTATGACTTTACGTTTTGCTCATCTTGGTCCATTTTCAATAGTCCTCTAGCTCTTTTTTACAAATCTGGGTCTATTTTATGTATACGAAATAGAAGCATCGTAATATAGAAATAACGGGCGACGCGCTGACCATTAATGTTTATTTGTGGGAAGGGCGAGGCTTGCCGAGCCCGTTAATTTGGCTTTCCTCGAGCCCGCACCCGTAAATAAACGTTAATGGTCAGAGCGGAGTCTGTTATTTCCATTATATTATCAGCGAACCCAAGAAAACTGTCAAAATTTCCGAAATTTCAGGAGCGAACGACAACTGGGCCCCAGAAACTGAGCAATCCGCGACACACTGTCACGCGCGCTGTAAAAATTGGCAAATCCGGAGATGTTTTCAGAAAAAAAGTATCTTAACTTGACCTACAAGTGCTCCACTTTATTTTGTGATTGGTTATGATTTACGTTTGAGCTGTAAAGTTGCGATATTTTGAGTTGTTAATCTTATTATTCATATTCACGGGCATGTAAACAAACCATTACTTTGTATTTGTGGTCAGTCACGTGGTTCAGCTCAACCAATCAAAATGCGACGGGCAGGGCATGGTAATATAATGTGTGATCACTTGCAATTCCTAGGGCAGAGTACAGTGCTGTACTTTACCACTTTAATTTATACACAGGTATGTAACAATGTGATCAAGTAGCTTATTTGGTGGCTACCTGTACTATTTGAAATAAAGTCGATCTGTTGTCTTAAGAAGTTGTCAGAAAGGCAAAGTCACAAACAACACCCACTTGAATTATAAGATTCATCATAGTCTCTCTATGAATGGTGGAAGGACTGTGAAGACTGTTAAGGATTTGCACAAGAATATTGCAAATGTACGACATTAAGTCATTGCTACACGTATACGTGCAAAAGATTTTTAATCACCGGCTCTTTCCTTGTTTTAAACAATAGCATTGCTGGTACATCTTTAATGTCAGCATTAGTTGTTTGTTTTAGGGAGGGATTATTTTATAGTATAAAATGCAAATTATATGTATACAATGATCTTAATAATTTTGATTTTTGAAGATGATCAATTTGGAAGCTAAGAACCGTGGATGAAATTAACATCTTATCGAGTTGTGAGATTCAAATCATTTTAAAAATATAGATATTTTCATAGTGATGACTCAAAGGACAAGTTCTGATTAAAACTTGCTTCAGTGCAGAAACCTCTAAAAGCTTGTAGACTTTGATGCACAGTGGCAGATTTGGACCATATTATGTGGTGCACAAGATGCATTCTCTGATAAGCCTAATTCGAATTGAAGTGTGTAGCATCTGTCAGGGCAAGGTAATTGTTCAGCTGTCAGTGCAGAAACTCCTCAACCGCTTCCCTCGCTTATCCCAAAATGAGATTTTAATACATTTGTCACTGAAACTTGTACTTGATCACTTGCGGAATGGAAATTTGTTAAAGCGAACATGTCAGACACGGCATTGAAATGAGTTTTTTTATTACCATTGACAACTTCATTTAGCGATTCCCTAGATGCATGTGGGTTAAAACTACGGATAAGTTGAACAGTAGCAAGATCTAGTCAGAAAAGTGATTATGTCATTATCTTGTCATTAAGTGACAGAATGTCATGCTTTTCTCATTACACTAGATAATTACCTGTCTCTGAAAAGTTGTATTTATGTTTCGTAAAAAGTATAAAAATTGCTACTGTCTTAATTGGCGAAAGATATTGAACTTCAGGTGTAAGCAAATCTACGAAAATGGTGGTAAATAACCTTTTAAGTATTGGCAAATATCAACAGTATTGTCTTAGTTTAATGCCCGGTTGCTTTAGATTGTCTGTATGTTTGTCATCATGAAGTATGTGCTGCAAAAGTGAAAGACTTTAACTTTTGCTCAAACTTTTCTCAATGAAACTTTCAACCATGCCCTTTCAAAATGAAGAACAAAAATCTTGGGTCACCATGCAAATTTTTGGATCAGAGAAACAAATGATATTAGATTTACCAATATTTTAAATTCAAAGTGGCCATTATTCCTGTGTTACTTTATGGGAAAAAAATTAAATTTCCTTTTTCACTAAAAAGTGAGCAAATTGTATTTATTCTGACAGCTTAAAAATGAGCCCACTTAAATTTAGATCACAAAATTATTTAAATAATTTTAGTCTGAATATTTTGTTACCAAGACACATACTTCCTTAAAAGTGGTGTTTATGGGGATTTCTCATACAGAAGCACAGTTTGGAATTTCAAATCAAATAGAATTTCAAATCAAACTTTGTAGCTATATGATGAGAAAATTGCAGTATTCCCTCTGGTATTTAAACGAAACTGATTTATGCATTCTGCATCAAATCAATTCCCAAATATCCTTTGTTTGTTGCGAGCAATGTTTGAAAATCAGCATTCCAATGAACATTTATAACCTTATTTATCTTATCACAGATTCCAAGCTTGTACACAACTATCGATTTGTTTTGCGCTTGGAAAACTCTGACCGCATTTCACCAGAATGAAAATCATTGTAATTCAAAGCATGAATTGAAAAAAGGACGTCCGTTGGTTATTTGTCATGTTGCAGTGACAGTCAGAATGAAGCGTTTTGAACTTATAGCTTGCTTGCTCTAACAGAAAACAATACCGAATTTTCCAGTGACATATTCCAAGCTCGATGTCCAAGATTTTGTCGCAATTTATGGATCTTCAAAAACCAACCTCTGAAATTTCAAATAATAAAATATTGTTTTAATATTGTTCATTCAAATCATAAGCTCTATCAATTGTTGTATTTATGGTTTATTATCATGAAAAAACTGTAAATACTGAAATCTGGAGTTTCATCGTCAAAAAATGGAGGTTTTTACTGTTTACAGTTTCAAAAACAGTCATAATAGAATGCTTGATGTCCGTGGATCCTTCAGCTGGTATATATGATATACACTTATCTTTGTAATTAGCAGTGATATTTCCCTGCTAGTCATTGTATGGTTGTAATTTACAAAGTGATTATTTTGTATATAAATAGTCATTGTCATTAATTATTCTTATATCAAACGATGTCGGCACATGCATTAAGAAATTAATCACTACCCGTCCCATCTTTAGGTGAACAGATCCTCTTTTACTACTTTTAATGTGCAGTGTGTGAAATCATTTTGTGATGCTAAAATTCAAAGGTCAAGGCCATTGAATTTTAAATAACTTTAAAATTTCATAATTTGCATAAAACTTGGAAAGTCTTGTTTTCTACAATGTTTCTAGATGTGTTCACTCAACGCATGCAAGTTTCTGGGTATCATTACTGCTCTGGTGAACGGTACCTCATAATTTGATTGGAAAAAAATACATAATTTCACCTCAGGAAGTTAGTTACATACAGAAAATGTAATCAATATATGTCATAAATGGATTGCATTTTACGGATGAAGGGATAATTTTAATGTGCCATGCTAATGTTACATTTTCAAATCTGTCCTTGAGAAATATTGAATGTCATTGACCCTACGAAAGTTATAAATTGAATATGAAAATCATAATATGCACAACTTGTAGATAACAGTGTCAGGATTTTTGCCCTTGCATCCACTGTAATATCACCATATTTTTTGTGATAATTTCATGAATTCAACAAACCCAGCCTAACAATGTTTAAAAGTGGAGTTCTGGACGTCTGCATACACAGTAATTTATGAATAATGGTGTCATGAATTTCCAAATTGACACTTTCTTGTCATGAATTATTTGAGACTTGTCATCCAATGACAATTTCAAACAGGGAAATTTGTCTTTAAACGTAGAAAGTGCTATTTATGCAAACTCTCTGAAATTTACCTGTAAATCCTGATACGGAGACGTAATCAAACACAACTTTTGTTTAAGTCATTACATCGTGAAGATTGAAAGAAAACCACCAAAATGAACAGGTGTCACGATGTGGAGGTTAAAAAATAGTTGTCACAGCCAATATTTGGGCTTGCTTCATTCCTCCAACTGTGTCTGTCATCTGTGGATCTGTTTTGATACCTTGTAATAGATATTGTTCCTGCTTCTACATCTTCAGATTTTTTGAACTAATCCTTCACAGACTCTCAATCTCTACAAAGGCTAGATGATAAGCCATGTCATGACTTTATGAATTTTGGTATCAGTAACTGTGCTCCCTTATTTGAAAAGCTGACTACAAAATGAGAATAGTTTAATCTCTTTCTTGGAATCGTTGACAAATGATACCCCAAAGACCCTGAATAGCCAGAAACAAATGAAAAAATGAAAGAAGCCCTCCAGAGTTGCATTGATCGCATGAGTTGACTGTATCTGTACAGTTGAACCGGTTTATTGACTGTTTCTCAATTATTTAAAGAGCTGGATTTAAGAATTATTATCTCCACAGAATACAATCCCTGCAGTTCTGACATGAAATCTGTCATCCCAGCTCCAGTGGCAGTGCCATACATGAAATTTTCTTCTCCAAATCTATCATCAATTTGAATTTCCTTCTGATTGTTACCAGCTTTTTTCTCAGTATCCATCTTAATTGCTGGTTCACTGTTCTGGCATGGTGCTGCTTTTTTTAATGGGCTACTGTTGGATGTTTATGGTAGTCATGTCTTGGCTTAAAATACTCACCCTCTGTTTACAATTACAGAAATGAGAGAAATTTGTGCTTGTTGTAAATCTGTGATTGGTATAAATTTGAGATACCTGTGATTATGAATTTATGCAATCATCAATGCAGTGTGGGCCAAGATTGTAAATTTTCTTGATTAAATGAGAACCACAGATTTAAATGAGCAAATAATATTGATAAAATTATTTTAGAAAATAAAAATAGAATACTCGGTAAAATTTTATTGTCTATTGGGTATGTACTTCACCAATTCTCTCACTATACATCTGTGGTTCTATTGTCATTTTTATAGTGTTGAGCCTTTTCTGGGATCTACTTATTTCAAGATGTCGTCCACACATTTCAATTTCTATCAGAACCTTTTTTATGGACTTTTTCTCAGGGTCAGAGTTCATATTTGAAAGATTAATTTTCATTATGTCTGTGTGTGTTCGAGAACATACATTATAATATGAGTAACTTTTACTGACAGTTACAGATCAGACAGATACGGCGTGATTGCGAAAACAGTCAAATAATCATGTGGCAAAGAAACGTGATTTCACTGAATTAGTGTCAGGTTTCTGCGCTGTAGTCGTTCATTTGTCTACGCATGCTTGGGCATGACTGTAGCTTTCCAATCTTTTCCAACAAGAAATAACACCAGTTAACCTTTGACTTTTGATGCAATTCAGATTTCATCTATAGAAATATTTCAACTTCTCTTCCATGACTGAAAAATCAAAACTTCATGCAGAAAATCATAAATTCTTATTATCTAAGTGAAAGTGAAATGAAAGAAAGGAAGATATAAAGAGAACTTCTCCAGAGCACTCTTTAGAGTTTATGCAAATTTGACGATTAATCATCATCATGTGGCAGCAAACTTCTAATTTATAGCCAATTAGACTGTTGAGAGAAAATACCTCACAGTAATATCGGAATAATGTCAGGCTATTTGAAATGTCCATAGTGATCAAAGCCTGTTTCGCTTGTCATCGAAGCTGTTGACCTAAAAGAGCAAAGGATTTAATGAGAAAATCAGGCGTTTAGATTGCTGTTTTCAATTTCTTTAGGCTTTTTTACCCATGGCTGTCCACTGCTTTTCACATCAGCGAATTCCCAACAAACTATACAGCCCAGGCTGTGAAATCCCTGTCAGTTTAATCAGAATGGAAAAATAGAGAATTAGGTGACATCTGTGACAAGGTTCCGTGGAAATAAAAGGGATTGGCTTTCGTTCAGGTAATCACCTGGGTTGTATGTGAGGCCAGAGAAACCTCTGTTGAAAGACGCCAAAACTGGCTTAAAGCATCAAGAATGCAAACAAGGCAATTAATCACATTTGGCTAATGTGACATTAAGTGTTGATGAATTACCAATATCAATGAATTTATATTTCACAATAATAATTTTATGTGAATTTTATGTGTGTGTGATGATTATTGATGTCTATGTTGACAGATTTGATATTTGATGATGTAAGAGATATTAAAACAGCAAAAATGAGGATATTGTACATAAATTGGAATACAAACATAACATATAACTGCTGCATAAGTCACGGCATTGAATTCCCAAATGCAAACTGTATGGTGAACGATTCTGTGATGGTGGTTAATAAAATGCATTTAGCATTCAGAGAATGAACCATTAGTACTTATACAAGATGCCAAGGTCATATAAAGACAAATTGCCAAGGTCATAGATTATGCCTCAAATCGCAGAATCAATCCGCTGTGATATATGTATTCAGTATGAGAGATTACTGCAATACTTTTCAAAATAACAGCATGGCTAGTTGTCGTCTTCTGATCCAAAGCTTAACATTCAGATTCAAATTACATCAGATGACTTTCTGGCCATCATTGTGTGGTCGTAGATAACAGCCCTGACTTTATCAACTGCTTTTATGAGAGTGAAAACACAATCAGAAAAAAGACAGCAATATTGAAGCTGCATCGGCGTCAGCTGTTCACTGGTATGGAATATTTGGTATTGGCTCAAAAGTGATTTTGTCATGATTATTGTGTTTGCTGATAGATACCAGATTGAGAAATTGTCATCGTGTTTTCATCATCACACAGTGTTCGTTACTTTGTATTTATGTCCAGACATTTTCACAAATTTACAAATTTTACAATAAAAATATAATTTTCTTAATTATGAGGCAGTACAGATATGTTGTAAAAAGAATTCTTTGTTGTTAAAGTCCAAATATCTGGCAAAGCTTTCGATATTAGCTTTTCCTTTCATAATGTGCTTTGTTCTTTCAAGTTCGTTCAATAGCGTTAGAAGGCCATGAAACTGTGAAAATACTGATACTGTCACGCTTTTGAAAATCTTGAGATCAATCCCTGCAGATCTATCGCTCTGAGAGGATACAAACCTTTCCATCTTTTCTTTTGAAGTACTCTGAAAAGATGGAGATAGATTCACTCAATCATCCATTGATTCTTTTGTTGTTCAGAGTCAAAAGAAAATCTGTCAAGCTGAGCTGTAAAATTTTGTTTGATTTTGTGAAATGTTTGGTGGAACTAAACGATGCAGCTGTTAGATTCTACAGTCAGACGCTTTCTTCACTGTAGGTTGATTTCAATCCTGTTGCACGAATCACTTTCAGTCGGAGTCATTTGGAGCAAGAGCAAATATGAGTCTTTCTTTCTGTTGAAGTATCAGCGGTTGGATTGAATGACTTTTTTCTTCTTTTTATTACATCAGCACAGTCACTGTTAGCTCACTGACAGCCATAACAAAGTCTCACAGGTCGTAGAAATTGTTCTTTATCAATGGCATCACCAGCCACGTGACTTTAGTGGTGTGTTTCATTGCGGTGGTCTCACCTGATGTGGCAACGTGCCAGAACTTGTCAATTCAAATTGTAAAGAAGAGAAAAAGGAGGGCGAGAAAGAACTTGATGTGTTGGAGACCATTCATTCCACTAATTATCAGCTCATATACCAAGGTTTTCCTGACCTTGAAGTCATAAATGGCAGATATCTTCAGCTTTTCAGTGAGATAGACCGAGGGTCTATGGATAGACAAGGTTATGAAAGCTTCCAATATTTATTTACCCTCAGTATTAGTTCGATGGCAAAAACTTCTGTTGGAAAAAAATCGTGAATTATTTGTTGAAACGTGTCAAACTTGAGTGATCCTGTTTGGCAGTCTCAATTTACGGTCTTTAGAAGAATGTGTTAACACTGATTCATTTTAAAATTTCTGAGAGACAGCCTTGTCCAATGTAATCCTTTTAATCTTCACATTGTCATCGAAAAAATTTCTGAGATTTTGACTTTATTCTGATTATCAGTGAAAACAAGAGGATTAGATGCTTTCTGTTGCAGTAGAATTTCAAGGGAGTTACTTCAAATCATAACAACAAACCTACGGAAACCACTCAATATAATTGATATCCTCTTGTGTTTGATCCCACAAGTCTGTTCCCTTGGCAACCAAAAGCAAACGTCAGTTTTAGATCAGTCAGTTAAGGAACAAGAGAGAGACCCTTGTCTCGGTCAGCATCAATCACGTTGAAATGACAAATGCTTTCAACGTGACCAATCCAGAGATTTCTCACTTTCCCCGCTTCCTTTTCTGCTCCGGCCTTTTTCCTGACAGCTTTACTTCCATCCTGGCAAGAATCCAACAGTTTCCTTCCAAGTGTAATTGTGAAATGATGTTGTATGTTTGGCCGTTGGTACAACCAACTGTGAAAGAGCAGTTTGTCTACAACAAAAAATAACAATTCCAGCAGACAATGGCTGTCTAATTCAAAATGCATGAATCTTTTCACCTGACTGAATAAGGTCTGTAAAAAAATATCGCCTCGGAGTCAACTTTCATGACCAAATAAATTTGTTGACACCCTGAAACAAACCTCTAAATGGGTTTGTCATGTGACTTCGTGTTTGGCGTATCATTCAGAGATTCACCTCTATATCTAACGGACTTCACTTGAAAATGTACAGAGAAATTTCAGAGCTATTATTTGTGTGACACAATGGAGGTCTCTTTTGGTTGAACACAGCAATTGTTTGCCTTTTACAGGTAACCTGACCCTGAAGTGTGGTTTGGCACTCTTTCCATAAACAATTCTCCAGCTGACTTGGAACTGAAAATTACATTTATACGGCCTTCTTCTCGTAGATATGAAAGTGACAGGACATTGCTCAACTTCAGTGATTCTTAACACTTTCTTTTGATTCCCTTAATTGGAATCACGTCAGTGTCACAAACGAGACGCTTTCACAGACTACTGTTAGGGTATGCAAATAAGGTCTGGGCTTGTGTAGTATAGGGCACGCACTGGCTTTGTGTCTGGTTGTATGGGTAACTGTGCACAGATAGCCGTTGCTTCAATCCGTCTCTGATCTGTAATGTAGTGTGACCAGTTTGTGTGATGACAAAGGCTTTTGTGTGCCTGCCTTGTTTGCATAGGTAGACAGGGACAGGCCTTTTATGTCTATTGGTGGCACATCCAGTCAGCGTTTTTGAAAGAAAAAAAGAGGTTGAGACTGTCTATTGACGCAGTTGTCAATAGATGTGATCGCCTTCAGGTGACTTGTGGAGTGTGTGTTCGACCTAGAACGCGACACACAGACATACCGTGGTGGCAGATGCCGGAATCAGCTTCCACGTAGGGAACAGTGGATTCTATCCGATGTCACCAACTTTCCTTGCGAAAAAGTTCTTCAGCAACGGAAAGATAAGTACTTTCAGCACAAAGGTCAACCAACTTTGAAGCTGGTCAAACAAGAAGGGAGAGAGACGCAGTCAGATGGCAGGTATGATGCTGGTAATACATATCGACTTTTGCTAGGGTGACCAAAACCTTGGTAATCTTGAGAAATGAAGTCAACTGAGTTCAGAGTCTGTGCAAATAGACAAATGCAGTCGTCTGGCAGAAAGCAGGCTAGGAGGTAGACGGTAGTGGTGTTGCGTGCACATATGTAGCTCTATGTAAAGCTATGTCTACAGGGCAGTTGGATAGTTTCCATTCAAAGCACTGCGTGTTTTCTGGAAAGGACATTCAAAGCTGTTCAAGCTGCATCTTTCAAAACTATTTTCTTCGTCAGAAAATTCAATACGGTGTGCTCTAAGATATTGTTACAAACACTTTATATGCAGCCTGTCTGGTTTCACCTGTTTTCATTTAAGATGGCTTCAGGGTTCAGTTGTCTGTCTGTCGTGAGCCAGGGAAAAGGTTAAATGTTTTTTTGGTGAAAAAGGAGCCTACAGCCAAACTTGCTTGCATACATCAACTAATTTCGATGCTCTGCGAACACCTGCTTTGCCCGCAGTTTTCACATTCATCAAAGTATACCTTGAAACGGTTTTTAAGTTTCGTGTGGAAGACTGATACTTTCCAGAATTTTCACTTTGAAGTTTCATCTTCTCTGAATAACATGGCCATGTGACCCAGCCTTGCACGGAGATTCCTTTAACCTGCTCACCCCCAATTCCTTGTAAGTAGGTCCATTATCACTAATGGATAACCTTGGGTTTGGGCCAAACCATGATGGTGAGAGGGTTAAACAATGATGTCACCAACAATCTTTTATGACCCGTGAAGCATTTTATTCATTCTGACTCGCATACCTTTACTTTGATTTTATAGTTGTCAAAAAGTATTCAAAACCATTTTGTCAGAATTTATTGAGACATACTTACCATAGTTGACTGAACTGGTAGCCATATTTATCGCAGACATCTGATGATGTAACCGGTGATAATATCATTTGATACTTCTTATGATATATTGCTCTTTGTAGAGAGCAAAAGGTCATTTCAGCTCAGTCATCGATAATATTTTCTTCTCTAGGTCCTTCAGTATTACTTCACCTTAATTTCTCTGCTTAGCATCCCAGAAAAATAAATTCAACGATTGAATACACTCGTAACAAATATAACTGAAAGCTGACAGTGTATAGAGATGAAAACAACACTTCCAATGTCATCATCTGAAATTTTGTTGTATCTGAAGTGTATGATGTTAGGTTTATCAAAACCTACAATAGTAGGCGGCCATTTTATGCAAATCATCGTAGCAACCGTTTGTTCTGATGCACGTGAGTTATTCTTGACATTGAAATACATGATCTCTCTGTCAGTGCAGGCTCCAACATATGCATACACACCTTTCAGATATATAATAGATCTTCACACTCATTTGTTCATTCTTGATAATGATAATACCACATAGAGAGAACAAGTAATTTTCTTTTCAAGTTCTTGCAGCTTTGATGTGGTTTCCATGGAGAATATTCCTGTTTTCACTTGCCTACCTGATCTTTTGTCACTAGGAATTCAAAGACTTGCCTGTCATCGATTCAGTTTCATTGCTGTTTTTTTTGTGTTTTCTGTCTTTTCATACTTGACACACTTACCTTGGAGAATATTGGATATGTTTATCTTATGATGAGCATAGTGTCTGTTCTTGTTCTGTACTCATGGAAAGACAAATCACAGACTCACATATATAAATAAACAATTCCTTGCACGTGAGACATAAAAATTTTTCCAAATTTCAAAAGCATGTTATGATAGGTTGTAAATGATGTACAGCATACCTTTAGTAGAATCTAAAAAATTTGCAACTTTTAATGACAAAATACTAGCATTGGCATGAGAAATGAAATTAAGACATTTGCGGGTATGACAAAGTCAACAAGGGCAACCATTAATTTCCAAGGAATTCTTTCACTGCTGTTTCCAGTTGCTAAGGTATTAAACCTACCATTCAAAACCATGACGTGCAGACAGAAAATCTGCCAGTGAAATAGTCGCTCCTGGCACCTTTACATTTATATGCTTTGAACATTTCTACATAGACTGTGGTTAGGTTTTACCTAAATTTTATTTGCAAACGGGTTATGTCCAAGACTGGAAGAGCTAATGTATTTACACTGCCATTGGCTGTCCATGTTTTCTCAGGCCAAAGTGAACTACCGTTCAGTTTACTTATGGTCTTGATTGACCATACAATTGTGTTGAAGTGGCCAGTTTGTGATTCGGTGTGTTTTTCAGCCCCTCATCCCTCAGTGAACTCCATAATTGGGTAAGGGGTTTGGTAAAGGGAAGGGTTCTGGAAAATCCGATCAGCAAATGATAGTGCTTCATGTACAAATACCTGCAACAAGTCACAGCTACTCCGCCATTATTTCCAAAGTGACCTGTTGACTTCAGGGAATCATTCTATTTGTTGGTACCTTAAGATGAAAAAGAATTGGACCAGTTTTGTGATGTAAATTTAAACAACTTGCAGTCATTCCTAAATGTGTTTGTGTAACCACATTTTATGAATGAAATCATGTTTTTTTGTGCTGAGAATCTCTACTCATCAGGTACCAGTAATTTTCTATGCCAGAACAGAATGACGGCCATGTTGAATTGTGTTTCTTATCAAGTATTGTATGTGGTATCTGTAGTTGCCTTGGGCTTATATTGCAGAAAAAAGAAAATTTAGTGTAAGCAGTTTCACTGCTGCAATATTTTGAACCAAAGATTTCATTACGTGTGCAAATAGTATTGATGACTAACGCTGATTTAGAAAAGAAAAACTCTGCTCACATGTCATTCAGTTTGGCGTAAAAACGTTGAAGCTAAACAAAATTAAATTGAGTCTTAATATATTGTTCACCCCAATTGCCTGTAAACAGGTCCACAATCACCATTCCTAAAAATGGGTTTGGGCCGAACCATTGAGATGAAAGGGGATTAATATTTTGCGTGTATGATACATTTTCACCGACAGAAAGTGACACATCCTGTTTTCTGTGATGGGATTTTGGATCAATTACAGGAAAACTCTGATAATAGAGATAATGCTATTGTGATAATGCTACTAGTATGTGAGATTCATTTAGTTAATTCAATTGACAATGAGCATATACAGAGTGTATTATTTTTTATATTAAAAATTGATAATTCTCATGTTGATGTGTTGCTAGTCAGTGGCCTTCAAAGTAAAAAAAGAGTTTCTGTAGACGTACAAATTACCGCAATGTTCAAACATACCAAAGTTGTCAAATATTTGGGAGTCATTCTCAGTGAGAGAGAGATTAGTTTGAAAAAGAATGTGTTGAGTGACTGGTTGGTTCATTGAAACTCAACTAATTGGTTCTCACATGCGCTATAGAGGACAAAGGCCAGTGACCCTGCTATTCAATTTATTTACCCCAAGTCTCTGTGACACAGTCTTAAAGGGAAGAAAAGAAAAAAAGGGTTATAGTTCTGTTTCCTGACTACGAGCGCTGCATTTGTACCTAAACAGTGACCTTTTTTCAGAAGCGAAAACAACATAGATGTCAAGTAGTTATATCAGAAACTCCTTATCACATTTTAATGTACTGCAGCGTGATTTGCTTGAAATTGTGACACTCCAAGATTTGTCAACCCTTCTTGTGGTTACTGTTTGACATATTTTAGCAGGGTAGATTTTTCCCTGCACAGCGATGTGATAATAATATATTTTTGTGTGATATACTTCATTTTTTCAATGGGAACCTCTCATTTTTCTCAACGACGAATTTTTAGCACTGGAAACATTTAAGAATTCTTTTTGCGTAATAAAAATTCAAAATCTAACACCAGTTGGCATAGCTCATATCAGTTTACACTCAGAAACATTTTTTGTCAGTCAGCAAATTTTCAGCAAAGAAGCATGGACTTCACTTGTTCTATTTGCCTTTCAGTATTTCAAAATTGTCTTTTTTGTGATGGATGGTACAATGTTCACAAGAAATATTCATTTATTCTCACCTCAGTTCTGTTTTCTCATTACCTAACAGACCAGAATGGCAGCGAATCTGCAGGAGAAGTGAAAGAGAATATCAGCGAGAACCAAGACCAGCCATCAGCCATGGAATCAAGCGATCAGGAGAGCAAAGAAACAGATCGCGAACGTAATGCAAAGCGCCCTCTGGAGGATGAGCAGAATTCTATGAATCTGCGGCAGCGGCCTCGCAAGCGGAAGAAGATGCCAGGGCCTGTGTTACCAAAGAACGCCCTGATGCAGTTGAATGAGATACGGCCAGGTCTACAGTTCAAGTTTGTGTCTCAGAGTGGGCCTGTGCATGCACCCACTTTTGTTATGTCGGTAGAAGTCAACGGGCAGTTGTTCGAGGGAATGGGTACAACAAAGAAGAAAGCAAAGCTGCAAGCCGCAGAGAAAGCGCTACGATCATTTGTTCAGTTTCCAAATGCGTCAGAAGCACACAGAGCAATGGGTCGACAGATCGTCAATTCTGATTTCACATCCGACGCCATGGATCTCTCAGATGCCAATTTATTCAATACGTTTGAAACATCAGAAATGGCGGCCAAAGAAGGTGAAATGTTACCCCCTGAGCAGCCAGTGGAGGAAAAACTGCAGACACAGAATGGAACACATCAGGACACCCCACCAAATCCATTCACTCAAAGTCCAACACCGAGAGCGCCATTATCACCACCGACCGGGAAAAACCCAATAATGCTGCTCAATGAACTAAGGCCTGGACTGAAGTATGAGTTTGTCTCTGAAACAGGTGAAAGCCATGCGAAGAATTTTGTAATGTCAGTGACTATAGATGGCCAGAGCTTTACTGGCTCAGCTAGAAATAAAAAAATGGCCAAAGCCCGCGCTGCTCAGGCAGCTCTAGCTAAGATCTACAATTTGGTGCCTGCTCTAGCCCCAGGACTTCAATCAATACCAAGTGACAACTCCTCACTTCACACACCACAAGTGCTAGCAGACCAGGTACATAAACTTGTATTGACCAAATTTGGTGAACTGACTGACAATTTCACATCCCCCTACGCCAGAAGGAAAGTGTTAGCTGGCATTGTGATGACGAGAGGAAGTGAGATTACTGATGCCAAAGTCATATGTGTTTCAACAGGCACCAAATGCATTAACGGGGAATACATGTCTGACCAGGGACTCGCACTGAATGATTGCCATGCTGAAATCGTCACACGCCGATCCCTGGTCCGCTACCTTTACACCCAGCTTGAGCTGTACCTGACAAACGAAGGTGAGAAATCAATCTTCACTCCACGTGAAGACGGGCGCGGGTACAGATTACACAATGATGTCCGCTTTCATCTGTACATCAGTACTTCGCCCTGTGGGGATGCCAGGATTTTCTCACCGCACGAGACAGGAGTAGACGGAGATTCAACCGATCGCCATCCCAACCGCAAAGCACGTGGGCAGCTACGTACGAAGATCGAGTCTGGAGAGGGCACCATCCCCGTGAAACCCGACTCAGCGATTCAAACATGGGATGGAATACTCCAAGGAGAGCGCCTGTTGACCATGTCGTGCAGCGACAAAATTGCAAGATGGAATGTACTAGGCATACAGGGAGCTCTGCTTAGTCACTTTGTTGAGCCGGTCTATATCTCCAGCATTATCCTAGGCTCATTATACCATGGTGACCATCTTTCACGGGCAGTCTACAACCGTGCCAGCGACATTGAAGATTTGCCGCCGATGTTCCACCTCAACAAACCTCTACTGAGTGGCATCAGTAACACTGAAAGTCGACAGCCGGGCAAAGCTCCTAACTTCAGTATTAACTGGACCGTACTGGATGAAGGAATGGAAGTCATCAACGCCATGACAGGGAAAGACGACTATGGCCGGCCATCTAGGATCTCAAAAAACGCCTTCTACCGACACTTCAAGCAGCTCTACGGACGCATATCCACACTGAGTGACGATATGCAGAAACCACAGTTCTACGGTGATGCCAAACTCAAATCAGTGATTTACCAGAAAGCAAAGCAACAGATGTTCAAAACATTTCAGAAAGCTGGCCTTGGTACTTGGGTTGAAAAACCCATCGAGCAGGACCAGTTTGACATGTGAGTTGACCAGGAGAGCCTCACAATATGAAGTGAGTTTGAACAAATCTGATGTTGCAAAATATTCCATACTTCTCAAGATACATTTGCGTTTGTGAATCAACATTGCCTGAATAAGTGAGGTCAAAGTTCAAAAGTTCAACCAAATGAACCCTTATCCATAACTTCATTGTGACATTTTGTTTGTGTTTGTTTGTCTGTTTATTTGTTTGTTTGGAACCCTTCAACTTAGGTACTGACTGAAGTTAGTGTAGTCAAGTCAGTGTGTATAACAATATGAAAAGAGAATTGAAATATGGGCCATTCAATTAATTACTCCCCTATTGTTTATACCAATTCAATTGTGTCTTTGTTGTGAAATGAAACGTCCTGGCAAATTCAAATTTTATTCACATATTTGGCTAAATGTTTTGAGGCCACACTACTGCTTATTTGATGGCAGTATAAAAGTTTGTCAAAGTCTCCCGTCTTTAAAAGATAAACATTCCCAATATGATGAAATTATTTCAGACTTTGACAGTAAAGAATTTCAAAGTAAAGAATTTCAATGTGGAGAAGGAAGCAGAGATAGCTTCAAGGTATTCACAGTGGGGTTTTTTTTTTCAGAAAATTTGGATATTTTCCCAGTGGTTGTGTTTTTATTCAGGTGTAATTTTAGAGTTTTTTTCAAGTTCAGGTGCATTGGCAAAAACCCCTTTGCAATTTGTTTTCATTAGAAGCAAAACACGAAAAACTTGTCACGGGGGTCAAAAAAACATGAATATACAAAATGATAAATTTCTGGGCCAAAAATGAATGAAGTCTATCAGATTTTATCGATGTGAAAACATAACAATCTTTAATTGAATTTAATACTGGGTGAATCTTAAAATTATTCTTGCATATATATTAGCTTTTAGTTTATACAAATCTTGTCCAGTCACTTCAGGGTAAATATTTAGAAAACAAAAGAATGTTATGCATTCTTTATATTGATTTTCATAAAAAGAAGACAGAAAGTGGCATATGTGGACCTTTTTTTATACTACTGTACCCTTGAAAAGAGACATATAGTTCATGATTATCTTTATTTGAAACTTTGAACTTCAGCCATTTTTGTGTAGAATTTTCAGCTTATTGTTGTCACCCATTTCCATCACACCATAGTAACCAAGGAAACCTTTAAATTCAAGATGTTTGGCTGTACAAGTCTCCTTCCAACTCAAGAGGGAAAATAACTTTTTTTTTTCAGAAGTTGAAATATTATGTAGTGACATTCTTTCAGTACACAGCGTAATCATCCAACCAACCTGACAGTGCTGGTCAGCGAATTCAGTACTGTTCAAAATATTTGCTGTTAGTTGCATCTTAGTAAAAACCTCAGACAGACATTTATACCGCCAAGTATTGGTCTTGGCAAGCTATTTAGGGTGAGACGATCTTCAACACGGGCTTTGGAAAGAGATATGTGAACACGGGCATATTTTGAGAATTTGAAGAGAATTTTTAGGTGTTGTAGTCACAACTTACACATGTAGCATATTTTTTCTAATTGAGAATTTTCAACTGTTCCATGTGCTTTGAATATTTCCAAAGTTTCAGTAGAAAACGATGTTAATATTAATAATAGGTTGTGCATGGAAATTTAAAAGGCTTGCGGAAATGTTTTCAATGAAAACATATCAATGAGAGCGTTTCACAGAGATAATTGATAATAACAGATTTCTGCTAAAAATTGACGTTTCATGTTGAAATTGAGGGCTTCAGTACCAAAACTGTTTGAAAGGAATAGTCACTTTAAATACTTGGGTAATTGTTGTGTGTGGATGTTAAAATAATTTGATCTGAAAGCCACAAATCTCTGAGTTACAGCCGAATGGTTATGACAGAGTTAAGAAACCCAATCAAAAAGATTTTATAAGAAATATTTGAACAAAAATGATCAAAGTTTTTTTCATGTTCTTTGTGTTTGGGTATATGGCAGTTTGTTTGCAGAACCTCTTAAATGAAGTTAAATGATTCATTTTGCAGTGCAGCTAGTCTAAAGATACACAATGCATCGATGTTGATTTGCTAAAAAATCTGCACAGATAAGTACAGTGAGTCATAAAGAACTTCTGACCTGCCGCACTGCTTTGATAATTCATAATGGATAAATTTATTCAAACTCTCCAAAATTCTTTGATGATTTTTCCGAGCTCATTTGTTTCCATGCTATAGCTAAGTATTTGTTGAGTTAAGATGTTTACAGAGTCATTCCGTTACTTTTAATTTGCAATTTTCAGTGATAATGAAACAAAGATGGCGGCAGCCATCTTGAATTCACCAAAGGTTAAATAACAGCGTACACCTCCATTACAGTTTACGATATAATTTTTGAAATGGTTTTTAAAAAGCATGCTCTGTGATTTTTGGTCAATTTTCAACGCTTACTTTTGTTGTATTGTGTTTAGCTGTAATTTGTACATTTCAAACAAAGAGCACATTTTTCTAGACTGTAGATTTGGTGGTTTGTGTGTAGTCATTTTATCCGTATCACATTCTGTGTTTTTTTTTAATCTGTACAGTATCGTTCTCCTTTTTGTACAGAGCTTTACCTCTTCTCTTGTAAAGATAAAATGCTTGTTCCTTGCTTTGAAACTATGATCAGCAAAGTCCTTTCAGTGTAGAAGTAACAAATGCTGTTACATACAGGGCTACATACAGCAGTTATAGTAATATGCAGTGTCCTCTACCCACCAACCAATGAGGGACCAGTCCGCAGACTTCACCTATCAACACAAAAGCATTTGTTCTCGGTGTGGAGTCTGTGTGTCCAACAGTGAAGTGCCATGCTCTGTTGTTTTAAATATTTAAGTGGAAAAAAATGCAAATTTGTTTCAACTTGTGTACGAAGAGAAACTTGATCAAACAAATTTACTTAATGAAATAGACATCATTGGCATCTTTGCCTACACTTGGGAACACCAGACTTAGTCTAGTGCATGCTGGGAATACTTTAGTCATTTGTTATTTCAGCTCTCCAATAAATCCACCATTATAGCAATCACAAAGGGTTCATCAGCATTATTTTGAAAAGCTGTCGCCATTTCAAACAGCATCACAAAATTTTATCTTTTGACAGAGACGGCAATCTTTGAGAGAGTTAAAAAAAATATGTACTTGCACGGAAAATGCCCAGAGGCTCATATTTTTACATAAAAAAGGAGCAATGAAAGAGTAATAGCATATGTAGAAAATGTTTTTTCAATATACTTTTGGTGCGGCAATACATAAAAAAAACTGCAGTAGTTCATTGTAGTAGTTGTAGAATTGTAGAACGTTTTCTTTTGAAAATTACTATAGTTGTGTAGACTTTATGAAGTATATATATGCTGTCAAAAGATCTGTGAGAATTTTCACAAATGTATGACAAACTAGCATAATCCTGTACATTTTGCTCATTGGAGGAAAGAAATGACAAACTTTGTATTTGTCAGTGGAGTAAGGTAACAACAAAACTTGTTTTCTGCAATCTACTGTATTTATTTAGTTTGGACATGCTAGTTCATTGTGACACATGCTAGTTCATGGTAATACATCATATTGTAGTCTGCTGTGCTCTTTCCTCGTTCATTAAAATTTGGTGACAATTTGTACAATTCTGGTCATGTGTTTTCTTTTTGCATGCTTGAAATGATGTATGTATATGTGGAGATGCTATGAACACACTAACTTTATCAAAGGATCTTAATTTTACTTTTTGTCATCTGTTAATAAGCCAATGGCCTATTACCATGCTATTAAAAACAACATGGTGGATCCACAATTTTCATGGCAAACTGTGACCGCAGAATACCTTTGTGATTAAGTGTAGTGTCTTAAAATGAAACAGGTCAACATCAACCCTTCTGCTAACATGGTTTGGCCCAAACCCATTGTTATCAATGGTGGTTGTGGGCCAGTTTACAAGGAATTGGGGGTGAACAAATTAAACCTTTCACATCCGAACTCTGATATATGTGCATTGTTTGTTCATCCCTTTGAGAAGGACAACCACTGATGAATATGATACAAAATGCAAATTACATCAATGGATTCAGAAGGAAATACAGACCCTCAAACTCAACTCAGTTAATTCCTCACAGAGAATGATAGGCGCATTGAGTCAAAAAATGGCCCCTTAAAAAAAGATGAACAAGCTTTCATGATATTGGGGGAATTTAATGATTATTGAAGAGCTTGAAGATAGCACTTGGTATTAAGCTCTGGTTGTCCTTACTGATAATCTGGAGTAGCATATTAAATACATCGGTGTCTATGAACTCGGATAGCGTCCCATTGGTGGAAATATTTCTGTCTTGTCCCCAGTGACTTTGGCATCAAGGAGATCATGTAATATGATACTCTGTCTCGTGTTGAGACGCCTGTGAGCAAGGAACTAGAGTTTAAAATTCATAAGACATTCCACAACTCTGTGATCAGCAGAAGGTGAATTCATTGACTGTTGAGGAAAATACAGCTGAAACATTCCACAGTGTCTGGGAATATTCTGTTTTTCCAAATTGTAAAAGATACGGGAATTCACCCTGTCAGTTTCATCCTTGTATTACCCATCATGCCACTCTGCCACAACCTTTTATGCTCAATGGTAAAACTCCATAAAAACATTGTAGAGAATGGAGTAGTTGTACGTCAGTTTTGTCCATTACATACAGCTTCTCAAAAAGAATTGATCCAGTTAGGTATACCTTGATGGGGAGAACACAGCCCAGTATTCTGATTTCATTAACTTGCTGGTCACAATCTCAGTTCACAGTTGAAAGCATCATATTAGAAACCTTTGTGTCCATTCTGGGACTGCATACAACTTTTTCCCAATTTTGTAAAGAGTTTTCATGTGCAGAAAAACACTGTGTATTGCAAATGATGTCATAAGATTATTGCAGAGGTAAAGTGTGTTATCTATATGAATCAAACTTATTTTTACCGACTACTCTCCTTAAATATTTATGTATTTCTCCTATCACACTATTTGGTTGATAAGCAGAAAGGAAATGATTGATTTGCAGTAAAAGCATGAATATCATCCCCATGGCTAGTATCAGCACAATTCATTTCCTGAACAATATACTAAGACTTTTCCTGTGTTCAGTCGATATATGCCCCACCATATGGAATTCCTTGACTTGATCATTGTGTGTGGGCAGAGAATGGATCTCACCACATGGGTACAGTCATTCCCCCAAGATGCCCAATAATCTCAGCTTTTGTCTTGGGACAGATCAATTACATCATTGATGAAAAGATAAACGTAAATAAACATCTTTTGGACAATCCATCTTGAGCCTCTACAACTACTTCATGGTTGCAAATCAATCACTCTTTACCCTCTTGGGGTGGCTAGGGGAGGGAGTATGTGCCACCTCTGAGAAGATGAACTTTTGGGAGTACCCAGGAATGCTCAATAGGGCTTCAAAGAAGTGTATAAATAAATATTGAAGCCTTTTCAATCACACACTTTTGTGTATGTATCATATAGTTCGTGTTCATATATTGTGAAATCATTTGTTAGACTGATACTACCAAGAGCAAAGAAAATATTCAAGTTTCTTCAATTCTTACTGGGTTTTTTCCACAAAACCTCAGCATGATTTTATTTTCATAAATATTTCACTCTTTCTTAATTTCAGCAGTACAGTATCAAAGAAAAAATGTTCATGGATAAAGAATTACTGCTCCTTAGATATAAGATAAGCTTATGTGTACAATTTTCAAACAAAGACTGAAAATTTCTTTGAAATGATTGATCGACATGTTCAGCAGATTTTCACGCCCTAAAGCTACAAGCTGTAATCCTGAGTAAACATCCATTGACATAGGATGGGGTCACCCAATACATTAGTTCTTATTCTGTAGTCTGTTTGAGTGCAATACTCGCCAAGATGTACAAAGAGAGTGCTTTGGTGACCAGCATGCTTAATCTGCCAACCTCAATTGAGAGCTTATTTTCCCAAGATTCAAATCACATAGCTTTGGGATATATCCAGACGTAGTGATTTTTTCATGTGTGCAATCTGAACAGCGCCCCCAACGTACACTTACTAGTACTACTTGGTGGCGAAGCTGCCACTTGGGTGAAGTTCCTTCGGCCTTTTGGCAATTAATTTGATGTGACAAAAAAGCACATTGAAGAAGGGCAGTATTCGTTTTTCCTATAATTTTTTATTGTTTTGAATTAAACAGGCAAAAAAAAACAGTACAGCAAAATCTTTCAGTATAGATTTATCTTTCGGATCATGACAAAATCAATTTGATCGACACAACAGGTATACAGGTCACATTACATTTAGAAACTCGCCCTAAAGATCCTTAAATCTTCTTTTCTGTCCTCTTTGTTTATACGCGAATTTCCGAGTCAACTGTTCCAAATTCTGAAATAAAAAGGAACTGAAAATGTCTTTTTTTGTTTATCTTCCGTTCATAAATAAACCGACCCATCCATTCCCATGTATTGTACCTAACAGTATATCTCTTGAAGAAAGGTAAATGCCTATGGTATGAAGAAGCCACTTCACTGAAATCCAAACGTTCCGTTTCCTTTTCCCAAATAGTATAACTACAGTTCTCAGGGATAGCCAAGTTCCACTTACAAAGTAGAACATAACAGGGAAAACACTTGTACAACATTTTACACTGGAGAGCTTTTCTGTTTCCCTGGTACACGGAAAGGAAGAATAAAAAAGAGTGTCCCAATGTTCTTCTTGATAGTCGGAAAAAACTACATTCTATTTCTGTTTACAAAGCAAATATGAAGTCCGGACGCATAAACATAAAGAGATGGTACACTGACCAGTTTTCATTTTTGCAATATGGACTTCTATCATCAGCGTCCGTAATAATAGATAAAATTACTTTCCACCTTTGAAGGATTTCTGATCGCAAGGACAGATACTGAATGAAATTTGTATGCTCCCGGTTATATTTATGTTGAAAAGATTGTATTTCTATAAAAGTACAGTATCATCAACAAAATCGGAGACTTTCTTATTACCTGAATTCTATGAAGAAAAGTGTCTTTGTTTTGTTTTGTTTTTAATCAGGGTTAACAATGTAACCATAAAAAACCACAGAGATCAACCGATAAGTCATGGTTTGGTACGTGCGTCTAGGGCATAGGCCCATCTCATCTTGAAAGGGTTGTGGGTACATAATTGCCAAAATCCTGTTTCTTGCCACGAATGTCGTGTTAATCTCATCGGTTGAGCCTTCTTCTCCCACAGGGTACAGTTTACAGTTCAAGGCTGAATTTTAGTTAAACCGCAGTTGCTCACTTTAAAACTCTTGCAAACTCGACCAACCGTAAGTTTCGGTTGGTCTGAAAGTTGATTTGACAAGTCATTTGAAATGAAATAAGCACAAAGTACACTTCGTACATCTCAAGTGAAATTGAATGATAGGAACTCTATAAATCTAGGAGGAAACTGGGCAATATAATGAATTACTTTCGGAATCAAATCCTGAAATTAAAAGGGCATAGAGTTTTAAACATCTTTTCGCAATTACGGAAAAAGGAAATCCAAAACTTCCTGCCAAACAAACTATTCCACTGGGAAATCCACGAATTCACTGAAAAGGCTCCACGGCGAATTTTAAAAAAATGTGGTATTTCAGATGTAAAATTTTTTCGTGCAAGTAGAGTGTAATTTGTGTGTCATTAAATCGCTTGATAAAGAACTAGACATCAGGTCTGTGTTTTCTTCTGGATCTTAGTTATCCATTGTTAAAGGTATACAGTCACCTGTAATCTAAATATGCCCATATATGGATCAAAGGGGCGTTCCTTGGTATTCAAAATGCCCATGTGAGGGAACTGTTTTTAAAAAGTGGCCACCCGCTTAAAATCTGTGATTAAAAAGATTTTCTCTTTCCATGGTATACTGTGGCAAAATTGGAACAGGTGACAGTATACCTTTAATGGAAACACGTACTGCTCTTACCATTCCTTATCGTTTCGATTGGACCATTGAGGTAGGAAGAGACACATATTATCGTTATTCCTTGATGTAGTCCCCATCATTGCCCGTTGAAGATTACGACGTCATGGCGATATGCTACTGCACCGGACCTCGACCCCAGGGAAGTTACGGTAATTTTGTGACTGGCAGGGTGAGGAGAAACGCGGTCCCTAAGCAATGTCACTCCCAGAGTCTCACCTCTGCCAAAAGGCCTCACAATGAGTTAGTTTCGGGAAATCGTTCAAACACCTTGACTAGGCCACAGTATGGAGGGACTTAAGACTTTGACCATTCTGAAAACCTGGATGCTTTAGCACAAGACAAGTTGTAGCAAGAGAGCAAGCAACAGGGATATACACTTGGCTACCGTACAATTACTTACCATTCTTTCTCTGTATCGAATATTCATGACGTGGACAGTCAAAATATAACTTCATCCTGTTTCGACTGTGACAAAACGCCCGAAAAATTGCATCTGAAGACGGTTGCATCCGTCCAGAGATTGGAAATAGAAATGCATAGAAAACGTTGATGATTAAGTTGAATCAGACATTCTTGGATGTATATTCTAAAAACTTTCTTATACAGCGTTCAACTGAATTTTTGCATACATCTGCATAGAGGATTAGTCATAAAATTTACCCAAGCCTTGCACACTACGTAATTAACACCTAGTTAGTTAACACCTTGAACAGAACCTTTCACAAAGTTTCACTGCGTTTTCAAGGCTGGTTCTTTTTTTCTTCGAAAATCACTACATCAAAAGAAATTGAATGTTGTATTACATGTAAACCATCGTGTACGCATTCACATATCCATGGCGTTATGCAGATACTATCATTTAATGTGACATAGTCGTTTTGTTTAATCTTTAAAGTTTGAAGAGACCGAATTTACAGCGACTTAAAGATGCGAAATTAAAGCTATGAGTAGCTGATTGCTTGTTTGGATATAAATTTATAGTGATAACGATATTTAGCTGACCAATACACATACGAGATGCTGTAATAATATTAAAATCTACCAATCAGATATGACCTTCCGAACCTCTGCACATCAGCAGAGACCAGGTCCTAGATGATATATAGAAGAACGAAATTTTGCTGGATACAGATTGAGTAATCCTTGACATGAAATATTCATCGAGATGGACACTGCCCCTGATTTGGCCACCACCATTTATACTCCACATGCCAAAGTATCTACAATTTCAATTGTACGAGAGCCTATAACATATTATGAGGAATTCGAACAAATCAACTTTTCAATTAAAATTTTCAAATAACTTTGGTTCATTTTCCACAGAAAGTTGTGCAGTATATAGTGCATGGTTTTCCGCGTCACTGGACATCTGGTTCGCGGTTGTTGTGTTTATACCACAATAATGGTGGATTTCCACTTCTCCGAAACATCAAAGACAAACAAAACGCGCAAGTGATGCCTCTTGTCAAAACTACACACTAGTGCCATCGGAGTCATTTACTAAAACAGTGATGTAGAGGTGTGTCGATGGTCAAACATACACCAGTTTATTGACACTATATTTTTAATAAGGTTTTTTGCTGATGTTTATTCATTTACTATAGTCTCAATTGTTTCCATTCGAATTTTTAACTTTATAATATTCTAAAATGCATCGTCTATTACAATGTAAAGAGAGAAACCAACATTTGATTACGTAAAACTTGAGAATAGGATATAGAACTTTCTCTATGTTTGAAATCGATAGAAGTGAACCATAAAATGTAGAAGTTAGTAAATTCATGACGGAAACAACACTAAAACTTATGACGTCCAAACGTTCAAACATTTTTGTAAAGCCATCTTCACTTTTGAGTAAAATTAGATACTTGGCTGAGGCCAAAACGAGGCTACACTACGGTGCTTATCCAAAGTTCTGGCTGTGCTTTTCTGCATTGAAACTTCTGAATACGTTAGCGTGTGCTAACGTTTTCTTCACCAAGGACATCATAAACCTATACAGATAAGTATTGCTTTCGCTAAAAGCATTTAGCTCGAGCATTCAGTGAGCATTATCAAGAACATTTTCTTGTACATCAAAGAAGTCAAAATGGCAGACCAAACCGGTATTTCTATTGTAAAATGACGTAACCGAAGGCAGACCGACTTAGGCGACGGACTACCTGACCATGGAGGAGGTGTACATAGCTTCCTGTGAATCTGTCCAGCCTGAGTCTCTGATTTGTATTCACTTTTGCTGGTGGACTCTGTCGTATATACGTAAACGGCAAAGAAAATAGAATTAATATGCTGACAAGTGGAATCGTTCTGCAGAGTATCTTGGTACAACTAAGAGAAAGAAAGCCTTTCATCCGACAAGCAGAAGGTGTGAGAATCACGGTGAAGGGCCTGCCTTTTTCGGCTGTCAACTCTATGATTCGTGGTGCTCTCCAACAATACGGTTGTGAAGTTATAAAAATAGAAAACGAAAGGCTACGGGTCAAGGGTAAACTAACAAATTGTTTCATCGGGAACCGATACGTATATGTGTGAATCATAACCAGACCTATACCAACGTATGGCATTCGTATCGGAAACTTTCCAGTGAGAATTTTTAAAAAAACGCAGAAATATGAAAATGCAGGAAAAATAAACAATGAAAATGTCGACCAGGAGACACAATCTGCTGATGTAAGTATCAACCCCTCTGCTGAAGAGGTGGCATTAACACACCAAGAGGGTCAGCCATCTGCGGATAGTGAAAGCGACGACATTGACGAATCGGAGAGAGTCGCGGACAAAGAGTCGTATACTGATGAGAAATACAACAGATGTGCCCAGTGATGAACCAGCTGAAGGGAACAAAAAAACAAGAAACACTGCTCACAGCCAGTGTGGAGAAGAAAAATTGTGAAAGCTCGGTTAGAGTACTTGTATAAAGAAAAAGCTCGTGGAGCACAGATCCGTGCGCGGGCAAAGTGGGTCAAAGAGGGTGAAAGAGCATCCAAGTTCTTTCTGAATTTAGAGCGAAAGAGAAGATGTAGTAATGCTATTAGTAAATTAATTTATAAAGACAAGGAAATTTCTGGTAATAGTAAGATTTTAGAAAATATTGTTGATTATTATCGAGATTTGTTCACCTCTCGAAAGCCACTTCCTGATAACATTACACAGTATTTAGATCAAATTAAGGTTGACAGTGTGTTATCAGATGAGGATAAACAGTTCTTGGATAGACTAGTCTCGATAAACGAGTGCAAAAGCGCAGTCTTCAAAATGTAAAAAAGAAAAAAACACCTGGGTTAGATGGTCTTCCGGCTGAATTTTACCAGACGTTTTGGGAGTCTATCGTCTACCAGTCAATCAGTGAATATCTTGAGAAAGGAACGCTTAGTCATAGCCAACGCAATGCTGCTCTTAGACTTTTGTATAAAAAGAATGAAAGAAAAAATCTGGATAACTGGCGACCAATCAGCCTGTTAAATACAGATGATAAAATTCTTGCTTTTACCCTTGCTTATAGAATGAAGAGAATATTTTATAAAATTCATCAGCGTATATTCCTGGAAGGTATATCGGACAAAATATACGCATGGTGTCCGACATCATTCATTATATTGATATTGAGGATATTGAGGATTTACCGGGTGCCATTTTATTTCTCGACTTTAGAAAAGCCTTTGATACAGTAGAACATTCCTATTTGTTTAAAGCACTTGAGAAATTTAATTTTGGTAATAACTTTATCAGTCATGTTAAGACGATTTATAATGGTAATCTATCTGCAGTGATTACCAATGGGTATGTTTCAAAACCTTTTCAGCCTTCCAGAGGAATTAGACAAGGCTGTCCTTTGTCAGCGTTATTATTCCTACTGGTGGTCGAGATTCTTGCAACTGCAATCCGTAGTAACGATAATGTCAATTGTATTGCTATCCAAGATAAATCAATTAATCGATCAACACAGATTAAAATTTCCCAAGTAGCTGATGACACAACCCTATTCTTAGCAAATGAAAATAGTGTCCATGACCTTCGTATAGTGAAGAGCTTTGGCGAAGTCGCCGCTACACAAAAGACAGATGGTCTATGGATAGGTAAATGGAAGACCAGGAGTGATATTATTGCTGGAATAAGCTGGTCTGATAAACCCATCAAGTCTTTAGGAATGTATTTCAACACCAGTATCCAACTTCGTAAAAAGTTGATCTGGCAGGAAACACTCCAAAAAGTGTCTAACACTCTTAAAGTATGGAGTAATCGAAATCTTACATTGTATGGGAAAGTTGCAATCTTAAAAACTTTTGCTGTGTCGAAATGTATTTATCCACTTTCTATGTTACATTTTGTACCTCTGAGTCATCAACTGAGGCAAATAGAGTGTTGTTCTTTAATCTTTTATGGGACTCGAAAACGCACAGAATCGCACGAAACACAATTATAAGAGAGGTGGAATCAGAATGGTTGATATTTTAGAGCAAAATAAGGCACTTAAAGCGTCATGGTCAATGCACTTGTGTAAGTATATACATACAGATGAAGGCGAGAAACCTAGTTGGACGCTTATTCCAAATTTGTATTTAGAAAAAACTATATTGACTACATTTGTTTTTATAGCAATTTAACAGAACCTAAAGATTGTCCTGAAACCACTGCTCTTCCTTCATTTTACAGAGAAATTATTTTATTTATGCACGAATGCCTTGAAAGACAGGTGAAAGCACCAAATACGGCAGAGTCCTTACTTAAGGAAGTGGTATGGTCTAATCATTTCATTCGTTTTAAAAACAAAACTTTGTTTTTCCCTGAGTGGATCAAATCAGGTATTATTTTCGTGAAAGACATAGTCACAGGTAATAAAATAGATTTTGATAAGATAACATATATACTTATTAATAAGAGTAATTATGTTAGTGAATTTTTTATGTTATCAAATGCTTTAAGACCTTGGCTAAGCCTTTTATCTGAATCGAGCACTGATATGGACGTGAACATAACTGATGTTAATATTAAGGTTAAACAATTGTATTTGAACTTAATTGAAAAGAAAAGTAAGAAATCTTATGTAGAAGCTATGTGGAGTAGGAAATGTGGTTTACAACAATTGAACTGGGATTTTATCTGGGGTAATAGATGTACGAAATGTGCCGTGGATAAAAAGCTTTGTAATTTTACGTTTAAGTTTATTCATTGTTTCTTACCAAATGGGTTATTCAAATGGAAATTAATTAAGAGCATCTCCTCTATGTGACACGTGTAACGTTGTGGAAGATCAACAGCATATATTTTTTCATTGTATTAAGATACAACATTTTTGGGACAAAATAAGATCCATGATTAGAAAATACTTTGGTATAGATCCCATTCTTAACATGATATCAGTTATAGTAGCATCAGATAATACAGCTGTCAATCACATATCAATTGCCATGTATGCGATATTTAAAGCATGGTGTCTAAATAAGTTAAATGTACACAATTTATTTCAAACAGACGTCAAGCTTTGTATTCTGTGTGAAAGTTATATAAATGAGGCTAAAGCTAAAGAAAAGTGGAAAAAACTGTATATGGATTACAAAAAAACTGTTAAAAAGCAAGAAAATGATTTATTTACATAAAACTTTTGGTATCTCTGCTGAAATGTGATTTTCGTCAGTAGTTGACACTTCATACGTAAGACCTTTTGCATGTTGTATTGATACCTACTTCAATAACTGTTGAATAAAGACATATTTGTATGTAAAAAAAATTGATACTTTGCAGTATATTCATACAAGATTGAACAAAACCTTGGACTTTTGAAAACGATCCTCCTAAGTAAACAAATTAGAAAGAGAATTGTCAAGTGGCAGAAAACGGTTAGGATGTCTTTCCAGTAGTATCTTATTGCGCTATTAATATGTTTCTTTGAAATAAATGATTGATCACAAATTAATCTAGTGAGATAATGGCATCTTTTGAAGAATTTGAAGTATACGTGAAAAGATTCAGAGATTACAAGACAATATGGTCGATAATTCGTTGTAATAATCTTCATTTTCTCTGTCATATGATTAGTTTTTGAAAATGGAGGGTAATCTAAAATAATGGTAAACGTTTTGAATTTACATGTCACTTTCGGCACTTATGACAGTGTTATACACTTTTTCAGTCTTTAATGGGTCTTATTTTAAAGAAAACTCTGGAAAAACTCAGGATATTTTGAGATCGGTTTATTATACATTTACAGCTATTGCGGCTTTAACCCATGAAACAATCGGGCATCAGCTCAATATTTTCCCCCAATGAGTCAGGTCCAAAGACAACAAACCACGGCATGCATTGAACTGTTCTACTTCAGTGAAATTGTGACGTTGTTTACCCCATATCAATCCAATATGGAGACAATCGTTGTTTTGTTTTGCTTTTATGGTCTTTCTAAACTTTTCCCTGTGGAAATGTGTTCTTTTGAAGTTGAAAAATCACATGATATATTTGCAGTTTGCCTAGGAGAGTGTTATAATTTGTGATTAAATTGCCAAGAAACACTTTGACGTAATTTGGCTTATTGTTTCAAAGCACGTATGAAGTTTTTCTATTGACACATCACAGCCTAAGTTCAATGTAACAAAGGATCATATTAGCACCACAAATTGACTAGAGTGCTAGTAAATAGATTCTGCAATTAACTGTTAAGTGTCTGTAGTTAATGCACTCACAAATTATAGGTATTTCTTGGTGTAGGTTGGTGGTGATGACAAATAAGGTCATTGACTTTTACAGCGGTTCAACTTTAGAGAAAAATTGTTGACTATCAACTGTAAGATAGGCTATTAACTAAGATATAACTTAACCTGAAGCAAAAGACTGTACTGTTTTAATGGATATGTTGTGATCTTCAAGTGATTAAAACAAGTACATTCATTTTAATCTGGAAATGCATTCGTTACTTTCTTTTTAAACAGGATTCATACACCCAGTTCTGGAGAGTCCTAGTAAAATGGACTAATTATACTGTTGCAGTATTGGGAATGGAATCTGTACACAACTATGAAATAGATATTTAGATATCCAATACTCTTCGACTGTATGACAAATTAACTGCTATTGAATTTTGATCATGTCAGCCCTATACAATACAACACGTTCCAGTAAGAGTACTTTTCCTCCAGGAGCAAATTGAATCTTCATTTCAATTCATATAATGTATTCTGTCAGTACATGTATGGTGTTAACCAGGTACGTAATGAATGAGTATCCACAAAATTTCTTGTAGGGGAATGTAACAAAAACAATTTTGAAGGAAAAATATCTACTCTCTCTTCATGTTACTCAATGCCTAGATATTAAGAAAATACAAAAATAGTACTAGTATGTGGGAATACAAATAATATTGATTATTGTTAATATTGTTGTTTTGTATCAATTGTGCCATTTTGATTCTTCTCCCCAAAGTCCATTCAAACTCATCGTTCAGCTTGCATAAATTTAGCCTGTGCCAAGATAGTTGACAGTGTTATCGGTCGCAAGCTGATTTAAGTCCTGTATAACTCAAGCTTCAAAAATATAAAGGTTCTTGGTTTTATTTGGGATTACAGGTTGCTTCAACATGCTAAAAGGTGTGTACAATCACCTTTAATTTACATTTGACCTTGCATGAGGGTGGGTTTCAGTCTTCTAAATGACTGTGTGGTGACATCCTTTATTTTGTGTGACCACTCTGTGAAAACCTTCGATTGGCTTGTTCTCCACTTTCCATAGTGCCATAGTGACCAAGGCTAAATTTGCATATGTGTACTTTTAAGTTTGTTGGAGAAGAAATTGTAATTTATACAAAATACTGCAGTTATTAAAATACTTAATAAATTCTTAGAAGCTTAAACTAATCTTCGTTTTAAACATAATATCATAAAAGACGTGCAACCACACTTTAAGAATATCAAGGTAAGTAAATAGAAATGTACACAGGCTTAAACTCCACAGCTTTTAAATGTGCTGATTTACTATCTACCCAAATGGCCAACAACATGGCCATTTTCGGCATAAATTTTCTGAGCCCTGATTGTGGATATTAGCTCAATGATAACTTTCACAAGGATAGTTCAATCTATTGATTTTAGCACAAGTATTGCACAGTATTTTACTCCCCTGCTTGTATTATAAAAAAATTATTTCATCAAAATGTTAATTTACAAAATTAACCTCATGATCAGTGCTTTGTGAGTAAACTTACCCCAATCGTGCAGGTAGAATTGAGTTTTCGAACAATGAAATATAAATAACTTTAAAAGGACTTTTGGCAGTCTCTGTGTAATATTTTCATATAATTTCTTACCAAAACATGAATGAAAATAATATTATATGTAGTTGAACCGAGAAAAAGTCTCCACCAAGCAAAACCTTTGCTAGGGGGACTGTTTAATGAACATCGACAACGTATATCGACATATTTCTGACGATAGAGGGCGCCTTTTTAGAAAACTTGTGGAGAAAAGATCTGAATATTTCTATGGGCACAAAATGTTTTTTATTTTTCTGTGGATATATGCATTGAAAATCACAATAAAATTTTCCGGGGGTGTCATATTATATAGGAGACGCATGTAGGAGCCAGTCAACCATATCATTTGGGATGGAAACCCGAATGAAGAAGGCCATTGCAGTACTGTATGATGTCTGCAGGGGAATGTTAGTCTTCAGGGGAAATTTTTTCACAGGGCAGGGGAAAATCGACAATATTTTTCATCTCGGGATAAGGTAGCTTCATGTCTGCTGGGGAAATGGAATGACAAAATTTTGAGGGGAATTTTTTTGCAGAGCAGGGGAACTCGGCAAGTTTTTTTTTGCCTCAGGGCAGGGGAGCTTCAAAAATTGACAGTGGGGAGGGGAAACAGGCAAAAATAAGTGGGGAGTGGGTAAAAATGAAGTTTGAGTGGGGAGGGTAAGTCAAAAAATTTTCAGTGGGAGGGCAAATTATGAACAGCTAATCAATTACCCTAATGACTTAAAATTAGTCAGTTCACATTACTTGTCATGCACAATATATAATATCATAGTAAAGACCCCTTTAAAAGTGCATTGTTCGTTGGCTGCACCTATCAAATGGCTGTCTATTGACCATATGGATCATAGCACAAAATTAGTAGACATGCATTGTATGCAATAGTACTTTATCTTCGTACCAAGTCTCAACAACATTGGATAAGGAATATTTGCATATGATTAAGCCTCAAAGACATGAAGAAATCCAAAAATGACCATCTGGAAGCGATATTGGGGGAAAATGACAATCTGGCAACCGTATTGGAACATGTCAGGAAGTACATGGACATGTATATGTATGCCATAGTGCATGATCTTTGTGCCAAGTTTGGACAAAATCGGTGTAATGACCTTTGAATTAAGCTTCAAAGACATGCAAAATTCCAACAAAATGGCAGTTCTGCAGCCATATTGGCTCCTATCGCAAGGTTAATTGATACATGCATATGTATTTCATAGTGCTTTGCCTTTGTGCCATGTTTGAACAAAGGCAGTTCAAGCATGTTTGAGTTATGGTTCAAAGACATGAAAAAATCGCAACAAAATGGCCGCCTCACGCCCATATTGGATCGTATCGCAATATAATGCGACATGCATATGTAGGCCATAGTGTTATGCCTTTGTGCCAAGTTTGAACAGAATCGGTTCAAGGATGTTTGAGTTATGGTTCAAAGACATGAAAAAAATCGCAAAAATATGGCCACCTTGCGGCTATATTGAATCGTATCGCAAAATAAATCGATGTGGATCTGGAGGTCATAGTGCTATGCCTTTGTGGCAAGCTTGAACAAAATAGGTTCGGCAGTGTCTGAGAAACGGCTGAGGAAGGAAGGACGGACGGACGGACGGACGGACGGACGAACGGACGGGACCCAATCTATCACTAAGTCCCCGCCGGACTTCGTCCGCGGAGACTAAAAATAGCTCACGTGCGCGCGGTGTTAAAGTGTAAACGTGCGAGACATTATTGCTATGGCACAAAAGCAGAACGGAACGAACGTTACGGTCCTACTTCAGGCCACCAATGCTTTCTTTTCTCGATGTGCGCCGTTCCGGAAAATGGCAAGGCAAAGGGTTTGTGTAACTTATTTAGGGACTGGTCAGTTTCTTTGGCCGGGGGATGGGGTGGGGTGGATTACTTTTTGTCGACGTCAAAAAGTGGCTAGACACCCCATTCCAACTTTCGAAAGCAGTGTGACCCCCCCCCCCCGTGCGTGCGACAAAGGTAAAACAAAAGGTGGAATATAAATTCAATAATACAGTATATGCTTTTCATATGAACTGCAAATTTCATAATGATTAGTACACTTTGCAAAACAGTCTTTCAATTTACAGGCATCAAAATATTTCTGATATATATCTCTGATATAGTAAAGTACTGCACCCAAGGGGCTCACCAAAAATATTGCAGCGTGTGCATGAGTTATCGGAACACCAAATTAGGTAATTACCCAGCAACTTGGCTGAGTACTTTGCTATTTGACCTGGCATTTACCTAAACAAGAGTGTTTTATGGTCTGAAGACTGATAAGAAATCCATCAAACTCAGCAGGCAGCTCCTCCACTGAGTAAACTGATATGTCTACACTGGAACAATCCATTTGCAACGGGCATCTAGAAAAAATGTGAAAAGGGGAATAAATATTATGATGTAAAACAATCTATTGTACTCATTTTGTGTACTGGGCCTGAACCTGACAGGTTTTGCCTCGGTAGGATATTTGGAATTGAAACATTGCAGGCTGCATCCATTATATTAATCTAGAGTGTAGAAAACTGTCGTCAAATTTACCACCTTCCATGAGCCTACCACCGACATTTATGGAACAGTCCATTTTTATTATGATTGGATGGTTGCTCTGACAGTCAATGTTTCTTCGATGTATGTAATTCTGATTCGAAAACTAGTAATACTTTGCATATGTACAAAGACAGAACACAAAATGACAACCGTACATCAAATCGTGTTTTACACTGTGACTTTACAAAATTTTATTCTCCCCTTCAAAACTCTCCCATCTACTACATGTAGCTGCCTGTCGAAAATGTTTTTTCTAGTGTAGGCATATCAGTTTACTCAGTGGAGGAGCTGCCTGCTGAGTTTGGTGGATTTCTTATCAGTCTTCAGACCATAAAACAGACTCTTATTTACGTAAATACTAGGTCAAATAGCAAAGTGCTCTGCCAAGTTGCTGGGTAATTACCTAATTTGGTGTTCTGATAACTCGTGCGCCAAGTGTAAACATCCAGATATCTCTGATATATATCAGATATATGGAAGTCATGCGGCTGAAGGGCATGCTGATAAATACAAGACTTTGCTGCTAATACCTCCCTGTTTCACAATGTTTGCATACCAGACATCGAAACGGGGAGGTAAGCAGCAAATTAAGGCCTGTATGTTTGATATTTGATGTTTTAAACATACAGATATCTCTGATATATATGTCTGATATATTAAAGTTTCGCACTTGGAAGGGGCTCTGAAAAATATGTCTTATTGTACTTGGGCCTCAGCCCAAGTACATTTGTTTTCATTCCGTGGGAAAAAACTCTGTAAGGTATAACCATTTCTGGCTGAGACCAGGGAGGGCAAAATGTCTTGGCTTCATCTTTCTTGGCATAATAAATGGCGTAATGATGTTAACTGAATGGAAGTGCTGCTCTCAGCCAGTCTTGAATAAGTGAGATGTGAATATTAATGCTTCTCTATCTGAGTTTTTGCCACAAAATCTTCTGAATATAATCAAAATGTGCATCGAAATGCAACAATTAATGCACCCTCCGTTTCCTAGGCGATGGCACGACCCTTGCTACACCCACTGGACGAGCCAAAGTGGGAGGGGTAATTTCAGTTTGGTCGAACAAGAGGGCTCGAGACCAGAATTTAACATTTAAACTTGTAACATGTTTAATCGCTGACAAGATGTGGACTAGTGTTAATTAAAGTAAAATTGTGAAAAGGAAAGGTTTATATCCCAGACACAATGAAAAACATTACGACTGGAAACTGTACCCCCAGTTGAGAATAGTAATGCCCACAGCGATGGAGAACACTTATCCTTGAGCTGAGAAAACCAGACCATCATTTCAAAATAGAGCTGCAGATTCGAGAAGCTCGTTCAAAATAGCTAGGTACACCCCATAAGGGGTGGTTTCGAGTTTTGAGGGCAAATTTCGCCTCCTTCATATAGAAATCGTACGTTTGTTTTTCCAGGAGAAACATACCATTTGACACAAAATTTGCATGTAAAGGGGTCGCCAGTAAGCACGTGGTCAAATCTGGCAGTAAGAAACAATATGAAATGTTGGGTAAAGCCAGTCCAAAATAAACTGATTTGAACTTTCGTGTTTTGTAATTTATACCACTGCAGTAACATCACCTTTTTTGACAACATCACACAATGTAATACGTTTTGAAACTGAATACTCCGACGTATTCTGTGTCTCCTTTGCTAAAAAATACGGTATGCCGATTACCATGTAAGGAGATGATGACGTCAAGACAGATTTGTAGTGCGTTTGGTCCTTGATGGTGCACGAAGTTTTGTCAAGGTAGCTTGTGTATTTATTTCCTAAATGGGAGAGATTAGGGTCGATCTAAACGAAGGCCGAAGAATGTTATGATCCTCTAAGCGAGCTGAACTCTAACGCGAATGGTTGGATAATTTGGAGGATGTCTAGAATGATCTTGTCTCAATTAAGATTATTTGGCGGTCAGTATTGAATTTCAACTGCGTCACAAGTTTGCGAAATGAGTATTCCGTCGAACGGTCAACGAACGATATTTTAGAAATCTGGAGACATGGCACATCGCATTTTTATTTTAGTATTTTATATTTGACAAAAGATTTACGAAGCAATGATTTTGTCGAAAATTCTGAAAAAAATAGGAAGATTTGATCGCGAACACGTTTTCACTTGGGGTCAACTAGCCCTCGTACGATGCTGTGTGTTCCGCTACAGCTAATCGCCCCGCTCACCACAGCCCTGCAAAGACCCGTACGTAGGGTCGGTGACTTCAAATCCATTTTGGGACTTGACGTAAAAAGCCAAATTACTGCCGAAATTCAGCGTTCTTGGGCCCAAGTCGTATCCCAGCCTACCTCAGCTACTCGATCGCTTCCAAAAAAGACAGTCTTTTATTCAGTTCTCGTAAATAACCGTCGATGTCGGCAACTCTCTCGCTAGCCCTGCTTACGATGCTGTGTGTTAGCTGTAGCACATAGCATCGTACGCAGGGCTAGGGGTCAACATGGGGTCGCAGCCATGTATGTGCCTCAAAACTTATTTCTGTCTGCACTCAAAACTCAAAAATGTCGGATATGAACCTGAAAAATCGATGCAATTTGTCAAACTTCGGCGAAATTTCAGCCTATACAAAATTTCATCTAGGTAAGGTAAATTTACTGAAATTTGATCGACAAATAATCCTGAGCTTGAACGTGACAGCTCGCCTTCTCCGGGAAGTCAAGTATCCAGCTGCCCATACACAGTTGCCCATATGGCCAGGTTTATGAGATTGTTTTCAAGCGACGGCGGCAGACCGTACGGGGCTCTGGATATGAACCTACCGCCGATGTAGCTGTAATAACTGTTGCGTTGTTTTTAGTGCCCACGGACGAAGTCCTGGGGGAGTTATAGGTTTGGTCATGTCAGTCCGTCCGTCCGTCCGTTCACGCAGATATCTCAGACATGCCCTGGTCAATTTCTTTCAAACTTTGCAGTACAAGAATAGTACCCAACCCCATACAGATGCACGTCGATTTGTTTCAAAATGCGATCGAATTTGGCCGTGTTAGAGGACTTTTTAGTTTACACCTCCATAGACTCCCATGTATAAGGCAGTTCTCCGTAGACTCCCATGTATAAGGCCAAGAAAAATAAAAATTAGTTTCTCATCGTATTCATATTGCCTAAAGAATGCAGTGACACAGTTTTTAGTCCCCACGGATAAAGTCCAGGGGACTTATAGATTGGGTCATATCCGTCGTGAGTCCATCAGTGAGTCCATCAGTTCATGCAATATCTCAGACATTTTGACAAAATATCATGTGACCTTGGTGACCTTTGACCTACAATATACATTATTGTCCATAACTCAGTAACCACAAGTGCTAAACCTTTCATATTTGGTATGATGGGACACCTTATGACGCCACATATTGTACCCCATTAATTATGCGCATATCTAATTTTGAGCGAGCCAATAGAGCTAGAGGTCTGATTTTTGGTATATATATGGATAAGTTAACAGTATATTTGTTTGACAAAACGTCACGTGACCTCAATGACCTTTGACCTCAAATATACATATTTGTCCACAACTCAGTAACCACAAGTGCTAAACCCTTCATATTTGGTATGATAGGACACCTTATGACACCATATATTGTACCTCATTAATTATGCTCATATCTTATTTTGAGCGAGCAAATAGAGCTAGAGGTCTGATTTTTGGTATATAGGAATAACTTAGCAATACAATTATTATGACAAAATGTGACGTGACCTGAATGACCTTTGACCTCAAATATATATATATTTGTCCACAACTCAGTAACCACAAGTGCTACATCCTTCATATTTGGTATGATGGGACACCTTATGACACCACATATTGTACCTCATTAATTATGCGCATATCTAATTTTGAGCGAGCCAATAGAGCTAGAGGTCTGATTTTTGGTATATAGGAATAACTTAGCTATACAATTATTATGACAAAATGTGACGTGACCTGAATGACCTTTGACCTCAAATATATATATTTGTCCACAACTCAGTAACCACAAGTGCTACATCCTTCATATTTGGTATGATGGGACACCTTATGACACCACATATTGTACCTCATTAATTATGCGCATATCTAATTCTGAGCAAGCCAATAGAGCTGGATGTCCGATTTTTGGTATATAGGGATAACTACAGGGTAGAAATCTAAATATGCCCATCTAAATATTAGACATCTACCATCGAGAACAAAAGAAATTTGCAGTAATTTGAATATTTAAGGAGTTTAAGCAATTTCCACTATAAATAAAGAACCCCTGCCTCAAACTCCACAAAAGTTGCTAGACATATTTTGCCGTTGTCATGCCATTGCTTCGTTTAATAACCAGTTAATCAAATGCCTAACTGACAGGAGGAAATTCAAGACCATATTTGAATAGTAGTATATATTGTCCTCAAAATTACTCTATCATGGCCCAAGTACTCTTTGCCTTCAGCAATACTGCCTTGTTATTATTAAAGTTACGCGCCCAAAGGGCGCACTGAAAAATGTAACTGAATGATGAGATTTGTGTCTGGCACGATGCATCTGAGGCAAGTATGAGCCAATGTCGAAATTCAAAAACACACTGACCCCCCCTCCCCCCCCATGGGGCATTTTAAAAACATAGTGACACCCTATCACCAAAGTCAAAAACAGGGTGACCTCCCCCATTAATCCACCCCCTGCCGAAGAAACTGACCAGTCCCTTAGATCGCCAGGGAGGGCATGCATGTGAACGCTTCATTTTGAAGTTCACTTTTAATTAAACAATTACTGTCCCAAACTTACCGATTTCTTTCTTTCATAAATTTTAGCGGACAGCTGAACACTGGCGGACTGACACTGATCGCGAAATCTGCAGCTTGGTCAGCGACTCACTTTAGCGCATGCCCGAGCATGTGACAGATAAAAAGTGAGAGGTGATTCGCAATGAGCGGTCTAGACAATTGATTCAGTACCTGATCTTTATTGAAACATAGACAAACGACCAAGCGGGCCATGCCGCAGTCAAGACAGTTACCTGTCTCTGGCTTGACAATTTTTCATAACGTCATGGGATGTCGCACGATTTTTTAATGGCGTTATTTGCCGTCACAAGAGTGGTATGGTCACTTTTATATGTCCGATTACAGAAAAAAGTCCGTGCCTTAATTACGTAATATGTGATTAAGCAGCTAATAAGAGTAAGGCAATGGAACTATACTACGACTTTTCCATAGAGTATCAAATTTTTCGATCAGAAATACTAACTTATTTAAACTTTATTTTTGGTTTCCTTTTGTTTTATATCAAAATGGTCACTTTCTAACAAACTGTCAAGAATAGTCAGGTCACGTGGCTTCGCAAAAATATTTTTACACGGATGACAAAAGTGCCAAATTTGCTACAGAGGTTTGCATATATGCGTAGGTCAAAATTAGCTATTGCTCCAAAAATTGGATAAAAGCTTGACATCATTTCTTTACATTTAAAAGCAGCACTGCAGTTGGAATCACAGAATGTTTGCGGTTTGCGCTGATTTGACCTGCAAGCCAGATACTGAAAACGCCGACCTGAAGGAAGTAACAGAACTCTGAAGATAAAACATGAGTTTTACATGATATTATAGGGCGAGCTTTTCGGAGCACCTGTTGGTTGTAAAAACAAAATAAATTTCTCACAAGAGTAACGATTATGTTGGGCATATTGAAGCGAAAAAGTTAGAACACTCTCAAAGAATGTTTCTTAGAAGAGGGATAAAATATTTCTATCAACTCTAAATTAATCCAGTTTTCTCAGAAAGTATACGCGCTGCTGACCCCTTTTCACTATGGCATTAGTGTTGTATTCCCATTTAATTTATCATCAAAAATAGAACCAAGATAAGTATTAGTCAAAACAATTTCCACTTCTTGATTCTGTATGATGGTCTTCTCCCTCCTGTCTCCACATCTCTTGAAGTCAATGACCATTTCTTTTGTTTTCGTGATGTTCTAAGTTCAAATATGATTGGTCACACCAGTTAACAAACTCATTAAGAGCGGGGCCATGATGATACTCAGACTCCATTAAAAGTGAAAGTAACACACTATCGTCCGCAACCTTAATAAGATAATTACCCTTGTACGTACTTCTACAGTCATCGGTGCAAAGGACATAAAGAAGAGGAGAAAGGACACAGCCCTGGGGAGACCCAGTTGAAGTGTGTATCAATTGGAACTTGACATGCGACCATTGACAGATTAGTTTCGACAGTAATTTGCGACATAAAACTTAGGGGTATGGGATAAGTTTTGGTCCCCTTTCATGAAAACTATGACAGATTTTGCATATTGCAATTTATCATTTTAAAGGAAAATAAATTACCTTTCTAATAATAGCCTATAAGCAAGGTCATATTAAAAAGTAAGCTCAGGAGATGACTTAAAACAAGACAGGTTTGACAAAATGCATGTGGGTCGCAAAATCGTGATTTTGCGGTACCCTACAAAACATGACCGTAACAGCTATTGAGTCCCTATGTTTTTTTCTGTTAAAATCCCATTTCTTATTCTAGGGAATCCGAGGCTTCTGAAAAATAAATGTTTGCTATCCAGTGGTGGGGGGGGTGGGGGGGTGAGGTGCATGTAGACGCCCCCTCTAGCCCACGACCTTATGGATGTTAGTGATGCTTGCTGTATCAGCAAGACAAGGAGGCATAGAAAATTTACCAAATACATCTTATCCAAATCATTTTATATAAATATATTTAAAAAGTATATTTATATAAATAGACAGTCATCAACAGTCTATTTACTTCAAGGAGTAAATGACAATATGACATTGGCGTGTTTTAAAGTCTTCTTTTTTCTAAAGCTGTGCGTTAGTTCATTGCATACCAATAAAATGCTCATTCACTATATACTAGTATGGCAAAACTTGCAAGTTTAGTGACTAGAGACAATAGTGCATGATAAATATCCAATTTTGACATTTACTTTCTTCATCAGCACATGCCATTAGTAAATAACAACCATAAATCTGATTGATTTGTGTAATGATTGACACTCAGACTAGACGGACACGTTGAAAAAAACAACTGAACTTTATTGCAAAAGCCACGTTGATAGTAGCACCTGGTCATATCATATATTACGGAACAGTATCGATTGGCTATCATGATATCTCCCCGTTTTTGGAGGTCAACTTATCATGTCCGGAAAATTGGTTTGTTGTCAAAGTGTTTTTTAGTACCCGCGGACGAAGTCCGGCGGGGAGTTATAGAGTGGGTCCCGTGCGTCCGTCCGTCCGTCCGTGCGTCCATACGTCCGTGCGTCCAGAGCCGTTTCTCAGACACTGCTGAACCAATTTTGTTCAAACTTGGCACAAAGGTATAGAACATCGATTATTTTGCGATACGATTCAATATGGCCGCAAGGTGGCCATATATTTGCGATTTTTCATGTCTTTGAACCATAACTCAAACATCCTTGAACCGATTCTGTTCAAACTTGGCGCAAAGGCATAACACTATGGCCTATATATGCGTGTTGAATTATATTGCGATACAATCCAATATGGGCGTGAGGCGGCGATTTCGTTTGCGATTTTTCATGTCTTTCATGCCTTTGAACCATAACTCAAACATCCTTGAACCGATTCTGTTCAAACTTGGCACAAAGGCATAACACTATGGCCTACAGATGCATATCGAATTATATTGCGATACGATCCAATATGGCCGCAAGGTGGCCATATTTTTGCGATTTTTCATGTCTTTGAACCATAACTCAAACATCCTTGAACCGATTCTGTTCAAACTTGGCGCAAAGGCATAACACTATGGCCTACATATGCATGTTGAATTATATTGCGATACGATCCAATATGGGCGTGAGGCGGCCATTTTGTTGCGATTTTTTCATGTCTTTGAACCATAACTCAAACATCCTTGAACCGATTCTGTTCAAACTTGGCACAAAGGCATAACACTATGGCCTACATATGCATGTCGCATTATATTGCGATGATCCAATATGGCTGACAGCGGCCATTTTTTTGCGATTTTTTCATGTCTTTGAACCATAACTCAAACATCCTTGAACCGATTTTGTTCAAACTTGGCACAAAGGCAAAGCACTATGGCATACATATGCATGTATCAATTAACCTTGTGATAGGATCCAATATGGCTGCAGAACTGCCATTTTGTTGGAATTTTGCATGTCTTTGAAGCTTAATTCAAGGTCATAACACCGTTTTGTCGAAACTTGGCACATGGTTGCCAGATTGTCATTTTCCCCAATATCGCTGCCAGATGGTCATTTTTGGATTTCTTCATGTCTTTGAGGCTTAATCATATGCAAATATTCCTTATCCAATGTTGTTGAGACTTGGTACAAAGATAAAGTACTATGGCATACATATGCATGTCTACTAATTTTGTGCTATGATCCATATGGTCAATAGACAGCCATTTGATTTCAATTTTGGTGTGATTTTTTTATGTCTTTGAAACATAAACATAGGTCACTGTCCTTCGATGGACTGATTTTGTTTAAACGTGATATGGCTGCATTCATGTGCACATTAATTTGTTTCATTATATGATCCAAAATGGCTGATTACAACAACATACCCGATCCCATACCATTTCTAAAATTCCACCAAACCATGTGTATAGTATGTGCCATCATGACACTAGAGGCAGTGAGGGCATCGTTATGTGTGATGTAATCAAAAGTTCCTTCAATGGTCATTACCGGCAGAGATGGGTCAATTTTATTGAACGTTCCTCAGATTACTTTATTATGCAAGTCACAGGCCTGATGCACCCGTTGCATCAATGTCATTCCACAGCTACCTAGACCACAGCTACCTAGACACCAAAGATTATAACAAAATGGACAAGCGGGGACTGTGTCATCAACGATGACTTGTTATATATCGTTAACATCAAACGATTCAGTACACATTTAATAATAATAGATTTAGTAATTTAGTATAAATTAGTAAGATAATTAAATCAGATAACGAAAATGCTCAAACACAACTGGAATTTTTGTTCTCAACATCAAACAAATGAACATATAAATTTAGCCCAAATTCGAAACATTTGATAACTAGTATGCACTGTACAGACTTACGGACATTACAAGAAATAAAACGAACTTTGTCAGTTTTTCAGTTCATATCGGTTCCCGTTCACAAAATTTGTCAGTTTTTCAGTTCATATCAGTTCCCGTTTATCAGCGTCAATCATATCCATATCTGTTCGGCTTTTTAACAACTCTACCTTATGAAGTGCGGATTTCATCTTTCGCTGTGTTCCTTGTGGGGAGGATAACAGTTTCTTTGGCGGTGTTGTAGTTTCCACCCCAGAAGCACCTAACTTTGGCGATGAGGTTGATGTTGTTTGTTGCGGTTACTACGCTGTTGTTGTGGATACAGCCTCTTGTAGTGGTGGCGGCGGCTTCACACGCCTGACGGATGTCTCGTCATCCATTTGTTCAGCAGGGGCGATCGGTTCTTCCTTTGTTTTCAACAGGTGTTGTCTGTTGCGTCGATATGACTGATTGTTTGCTGTAGTAACAATGTATTATCTCGGGGATGCTGTTTTGGCTGTCACAATGGCAGCCTCCCATCTCCTGTTTTTAACAACTCTACCATATGAAGTGCGGATTTCATCCCTTCGCATGCAGTGTTCCTTGTAGGGAGGATAACAGTTTCTTTCAGTTCGGTTACGTAGTGGTCAATAGATTCATCAGGTCCTTGCGAACATGTAAAAAATTTATGTCGTTCGAGTGTCACGTTTTTTCTCGGGCTACAGTATTCTTCAAATTTCTCGTACAGTTCCTGTATCTTTTCTCTGTCAGCTGCGTCCGTGAAGGTGAACGTGTTATACACTTCCAGAGCCTCGTCACCCACCACGTGGAGGAAAATGCTGCACTGTTTCTTTTCAGGTTTTTCATTTGGTTCAGAAGCTTCCATATACAGCTGAAACCCTTGTTTCTATCTTCGCCAGTTTTGTGACAAGTTTCCTTCTACTTCTAATGGTTCTGGTGGTCAAAACTTATCCATTTCAGCACTCCTGACATCATGTAATAATTGACACTCAGACTAACCGGACACGTTAAAAAACAACTGATCTTTATTGCAAAGAACACGTTGATAGTAGCACCTGGTCATATCATATTACGTAACAGCATCGATTAGCAATCATGACAATTTGCTTCATTGGAAGGAAACCATAGTTATCATAATTGCTTCCGGTTAAAAATACTGAATTACCAGAAAAAATCGATTTAAAGTCATCCCATTCTATGACGTCATATTGTTTGACTAAAGACTTAAGCATTTTAGAAAGACAAGTATCTAAGCTTTCTAAAACTATAAGGTATATAGTATTTCAAGCCAGTTTACTTCATCAAGGAAAGAATGTTGTAACCCCTACCCCTAGCTTTTGCGCACCCCATACCGATACATGCAATTCTAAATTGACTCCAGAGAAGTAGTGTTTTGTTAAATATCTAATGTTAACACTTATTTTCTTGTTGAATATGTAGGAATAACTAATTTAAACACAATGACTATGCGGCCCGCGACGTCATCGACGAGTTACCATTGAATCCTATGAAGCGTGCGACATTCGATATACGAGGCATGTAATAAAGACTATTGTCGTATAAAACAACTTAACCAGGAAAGACGGGTCGTCATAACGAAGTCATTGATTGGCTAAAGCTCTGATGAAAGAAAGGTGTACGTGTTCGTCCAAAATTTTGCAAAACCTGAAGTATATTGTGTAACGTACTAACGTATGTATGTAATATGTACAAATGTACGTATGTTAACGTGTATACTCGGTGCTGTACGGTTACAAAACGTACAGTCTCAAATTTAAATGTACAGATATGAAATGCAGGCGAAATAGACTTGAAAAGATGTGCATCATGAAAGTCAGGATAAATTTCATTTTCTCTTTTGAAAATATTGAGCCGTTCGTTGATGGAAGTACTTTGTAAAGTATAGTCGCACTTTGTACAGACAAGTTTTTTTTGTAACTTCATTACTCTTATTTTGCCGATGAGGTATAGCTGACGTTTTGTTGGGTTAACTTCTCTTTGATAAGAGATATTTCTTGTTGTTTTGTAATCTTGTCGCTGAACTTTTTGCGCGAAGAAATTATTGTTGTCACATATGCGAGCATGTTTTTTATGTACTTCCTGGCTTTTTTACGTCTTTGGTTTCCAAATTAATATAGCAAAAATAGACGAAAAACGAAAGGAAAAGAAGTATTTCATAAAATGCAAGGAAGCTTCAAAAATGCAAGGTAAGCTAGCTTCCAAAGGCAAGAAAAAGTAAAGTCCCCACTCCGTTCATAGCTGTACCAAACAATACATTGAGGAAACGAGAAGAGAACTTGAGAGGCGTAATTACGAACACATATCCACAATCCGCAGTCACAAACCTACCCAAGTCTCAGAACACTTCAATCAACTCGACCAGAATATATCTCATTTCCAAGCTAGTGGTCTACACAAAGTACACACCACGAATACCCACGAACCATGCAAACAAAAATGGAATTGACACACTCACACCCAAGGGCATTAACCAGAGAGAAGGGTGAACCCACTTCCTCATGACTTCAATTCATCCCTTTTTTCCATCTACCTGGGGACCCCTCAGTTTTGACTATTTCTTTCCATCTAAGGAGTCCCCCCACTTTGAACTTGTTCATTCCGACACTCCACTTCAGCTGATATAATTCTACTCACCACACCAAGGTCAGTTTCTTTCCATTTTGCCTTTGTTTCCCTTCAACTACATCGCTTGTTTCAAACATTACTGATCTTTGTTTTTAGTAATAGCCTTAATTTCGGTTTTGGTTTATTCGCTCACTGTAGTTCCAGTTTTCAATAGTGTCGTAATTTTCAATTGATTTCGATTGAATCCTCAGTTTACCTTTTACCGTTTTATTTTGTACGTCATTTATAAACTCGCTTTTAAATTTTGTATGAGCTAACTATAGTTTGTCAGCTTTTATCCTGAAGAAAGCAACTTGTGTGTTGACGAAACGTCCGACTCGGTATATTTTAAATAAGAATCATAAGAATACAAAGAGTACTTGTTGAACTACCTCCTTAATACACTTTTCCATGAAACCTATTAGAAACACATCTTAAAACCAAACATAAAATGTAACGGCTGCCTCTTGGAGATTCACTTGTAACAGAGAAAATATCGCGCTAGGTAAACAAGTGGCTATTACGACAGAATTGACAAACATACGGACATTGGTTGGCTACCAGCCACCACACATTGCCAGAACGTAGAAGTGGTTGAATTTGTCCTGCCGTACAGTGTGCTTTTAAGTCGCTCGGACGGTCGAGGGTTAGCGATCGACATCCTATGAACGCTGGTTTGCATTGTATTGGGGCACCGGTTGAATTTGGCACCGCCTTCTATAGCTTAGGCAGTCTACTACGAAATTGTCACCAGCTATATTCGTGTAAATTGGTTTAACTTCTTGATAGCTGTAATTGATTTCATTAAAAAAAATTGTGCAACATTTCACCTTTCTATACGAATTTTTCTGCATAGTTTTATTATTTTCGACCAAATGGACACAACATTTTATTGGCCACAGTTTTCGATAAAAATATTGGGGAATGGCGGTGTCGCGTCTTTCTGAGTTTTTAATGCGTCTTTTGGTGACTTACATGGCGACTTTCACGATTTCTTTTATGTTTTTGTCAGCTTTTCAATTTCTTCGTGGAAATTCTTTTGAAATATCAATATGATTTAGCGATCAGTCTTAATAAAAGATATTTCTCCAGTTAATAAGTGAATTGCTATGCCTAAATGCGTGACTAGACAATGCAGTGTAAAGGGGAATTGTAAACGGGGGATGTACTGTGTTGCAACTGCACAGGTCAGAATGTATGTGTAATAAAATCCACCTGTAGTAAAACAGATAAACAGTGTCTCATTGCCTACAAATCTGTATAAATTCGCATAAAAACGAAATCTTCCTCTGTCGTCTGCATTTTGGTCCTTCTACCTGAACTGGTAACTTTAAGACCAAAATGAGAATGTTATGAAACTATCGAATATAGTTTAATTCCTTGATTAATTGCAAATCGGTGTTGTTTTGTTGTTAAGCATTTCAACGTTAAAGAGGCACTCCCACTTGGTATAATTTTTAAAACACATTTTTCAATGCCAACGGTCGATATTTGACGTGGCGACTGCGCGCGGATCGCGAGATATCGATAAAAATATGTCATTTCCCGAGCGTATTTTTCACATCCCGAAGTTTTACGATCGTTTCTGCTTTTGACCCGAATCCCCCGAAGGTTCGTTGTTGTGCTGATGACGACATTCTAGGGATTCTACAATAAGTTCAAACAACGCAATTAATTTACTTCCCACTGCAAAGACTTTATATAAAGCATTATGCCTTTACCTCAGGTAAGTTTTTTAAAACTTCTCCTTAGTTTTTGTCGTTTTCATTATTCTAAATCAGTTGTATTTTTAACCAATACCACATAAACATCAGTTTTTACGTGTTAAATATTAGCCGCCTCCGATGACTACATTTTGTCGTCTGCCACACAGTACCTGCGGTTCGCCGCGGGCGTAGTATGCAGCTATGCATATTACGCGGCGGCCGCTATGTATCAACCGCACGTAGCTGTGCCTATGCGAATTCTGGTGGAATCAGCAAAAATTGTTTTTCGTTTTTTCGCCAAGTCAGTAAGACTCAGCTTTCTCCAACAGGGCATGACCGATCACCGACGTGAGTGGTACTGTGGCGTGCGGCAGCGTAAGCGTAGACTCGTACTCCATAGCTTAGTTGACAATGGCCCCAGTGCCGAACGTTCGATGTTCGGAAGCCGAATTTAGGTGGGCCACCGGAAATCAGACTTTTATTTTTTTGAAGACATTTTTTTATCGATATCTCGCGATCCGCGCGCAGTCGCCACGCCAAATATCGACCGTTAGCATAAAAATAAATGTGCTTTAAAAATGTTACCAAGTGGGACTGCCACTTTAAGACAAAATTCGTTTCTTATTTCTTGTGAAACTCCACTGAAAAAGTTGTCAGTCGCCGATCCAAATTGATATGCTATAAAACTAGAATTAGACAAATCCTATTATCCAGACCGTATCTTCTATATTTTAGCAATCCCTTTAAACTCTGACTAAATCAAAAGTCTATGTCAAGAATCACAGGTTTTCGCTTAACACAGACATATGTTTTAGGAAATGCGCAAATGAAAAGCATTTCATCGTTAAACGTGTAAGTTACGATAGATGAATACTAAAATGTATGCTGTATACATTTAAAACACGCTCATCTATTATGGGTTTCGTATGTATGTATGTATGTATGTATGTATGTCTGTCTGTCTGTCTGTCTGTCTGTCTGTCTGTCTGTCTGTCTGTATGTATGTATGTATGTATGTATGTATGTATGTATGTATGTATGTATGTATGTATGTATGTATGTATGTATGTATGTATGTATGTATGTATGTATGTATGTATGTATGTAATATGTATGTATGTATGTATGTATGTATGTATGTATGTATGTATGTATGTATGTATGTATGTATGTTGTTATTATTTTGTTTTTTATAGTACCGAGATATTTCTGGAAAGCTTGGTCTCTACTCCATCAAACTGATTTACGACAATATCGCCGTCATGTAAAATCCCCATAGATTTGATTCACAGTTTATTTTGAATAGTAAACCTAGGACCTGGGCTCACCATTGTGAGATATGACAATTTTATTTTAAGTACAGGCATCAAAATAAAAATTCATGTAGGCATGATATAAAGTTGACATCCGATGTGACTAACACCTGCAATTCTAGACTTCGAATACTCTACTGTCAGTATGAGTGTCGAGCAAACGGGAGTACTAATAAGAGCTGTATATAGAAGAACGCTTTTAATCATGAAGACCTAGAGTTGGCTGACTTATTGCAGGTCAACCCTCGGTTTAGCTACAGTGAGTCATAATTCCTACTGAAAAGTCTGAATAACAACAATTGTTTTCTTTTGTGAATCAGTAACCCGAGAAAACACTCACCGTTAAAATGTACTATGACTGATGTAAAAATCTGCTTGTTGATTTCGCTGAAGCAAACATGTCTGCTAAGGTATAGATAAATATTTCTAGGCTCTTAATTTCCTTGGTGTTCCACATATTCTCCCAAGCTATATGCTCTATATTCTGCTAGTTCTCAAAAACGTTTAGCCTTATCGCCTTGAATATGAATTCATTAGATGTAAAGTATCATATAGCGCTTTGAGTCACCGCATCTGCACACAAACACTTGTTTTAATGGCGTTGAATGCGGCGCCTTTCATGTGACATTTTTGTGAAAAATATTATCAAAAAACATTCAAATTGGTTTTTGAGAACAAATCCATAGAGATACAACTCACATTAAGAACTGCACTTCCTGTAAGTAGGGAAATTTCAAAAACCAACAAGTGTCTCATTATATCTCCTTCAGAATATTTTGTCTTTGTTACTCAACCGGAACTCACACACACTGGTTTTATAGGCATTCAATGCGGCATCTTTCATATTTGACACTTTTGTGAAAAAAATTATCTGATTGGTGCAAAAAGTTTCAAATTGATTTTTGAGAACTAACCTAAAGAGTTACAACTAACATTACGAACTGCACTTACTATAAGTAGGGAAATTTCAAAAGCCAACAAGTACCACATGATATCTTGTTTATAAGAATATTGTGTCTTTGTTACTCAACCTACACTTTATTTGGCCGCTGTCGAGATGGTAGTCCCCTGTTTCCTGCTTCCTTCTTCTGGGTAAGATTCGTTTCGGAAGAATTATCATCACAAGAGGACGAGACGGTAAGTGAGTAAGATTGAATACGCACGATACGATCAGAATTAACTTCAACACTATTTTTTAGGGTAACGAAACGTAAATTTGAATTGTTTTGTCATTTAAGAAAGCTTGTTGTGTTTTTTATCTCCGCCCTAATGAACAGAGAAATTTGAATAATGTGTCTTCCTGCGACCACCGTAGAAACAAAAAACTTATTACCCGATTGAGTATTACCATTTTGTCTTGTACTTTTAACATATTTTCCTGGGTATTCAACATGTTTTCCTACGCATTTACAGTGTTGTTCTAGGCACGCAACATGTTGTCCTCCGTATTCGCAATATTGTCACGGGCTTTCACGATGCTGTCCTAGGCATTATAAATTTTGCACCAGGTATTTTTGAGCGTGCACATACACTTAAACTCAGTTGCAACGTAAAAGCGAAATTAACACAGATAAAAATGGTGCCCATGTCACTTTCACCCCTAACAAATCTTGAAAAGAAATTTTAAAGTATATAAGCATAACTGATAACATTTTGTATTAGTCTACTGAGTTGCAGGGGAAGCTAAACTGTAATACTCACTTGCTCATCTGAGACTCAAAGCCAATGTCTATACAGGCACAGGTAACGCGGGCAGTGAGTGCCATCACAACAATTTACAAGCTGCTAGCGATAGACTAACCAGAAAAGGAGGAATAGATTCAAGCGCAGGATGAAAATTACACATGAAATTGGTGAAGTTGTCAAGTTCTGTGAAGCTTCATAAAAGCTGTCATCGATGTAACGTTAAAGATATTCAAGAATGTAGTCAGAATAAGTTCGCAACATGTCCTCTTTAACATAACCAACTAACAAATATGTGTCAGACGGACCTACCAGAGTATTCATAGCAATCCCTCTTATATGTGTGTTAAACTCGGTTTTGAATAAAAAATCAGGGTCAAAATCCACATTCAGCGAAACGAATATGGGCACCAGTGGGCTGGTCTGAGCTAGCTCGCTTGTCACGAATCATGTCCTTGTTCTTCATCATTATTAGGGTCCCAAGCACATTGGCTGGGCCCCTATTTTTTTCGTAGGAGTTCAATATATACTCAATATGAGTACTCGTACCCCTGACCCTACAAATTTTGATTAGTCACATTACCTGGCGGCCATACTGGATTTTCCAAAAACTAAAAAATAGCTTCTCCTGATGACTAAAGGGTATGGTCAATTTGAATTTTTTTGTATGTCGTTCAAATTGGCATATAAAATCTTGAGTGGTCACACGACCTTGGTCGCCTCATTGGATTTGCGAAAATCCAAATTTAATCTTTAAAATCGTCTCCTTCAGAACCAACATACCAATTCGTTTGAAATTCGCTTGTATCATCTTTAGTGTAAGTACTTTAAAGTTTGCGAAAACCATATGGATCAGTCACGTAGTTTGGGGACCATATTGGATTTTCAAAAAAAAAATACCAATTTAATCTTTAAAGCTGTTCTAAGGGGAATTGTATTCAGAGTACTGGCAGCACGGAAAGAGAAAGACTTTTGACCTGTGGCAGTCTTGAATTTGGAAGATACACTTAACCATGACTGGCATTACGGGTGTTCGATGAAATTCGATGAAAAACGTCTGTCAATTAAGGGGTTGTCAATGATTTGAATGTCAGTAACGCAGTGAAATAGACTATACGTAGGTCGCTCTGCAACCAGTGTAAAGTCAGAAAGATAGTTCGTGAGGGAACAATGCTGATAGAGAGTTTCTTACATAGTTATCAACTTGAACATCCCAACCTAAAGTAGAATCAATTTCGACGCCTGAGAGCATGAGAAGAGACATAAGAGATCATTGTTTTGTGTATTGTGACACAAATAGAGACCTCAATGTATAATTTTTGACAAGAAGCAATGACTATACTTTTAGTTTCTTCCGTGTTGACTGCCATTAACACGATTAGAAGTAATTTGGGATAATTGGATGGTGAAGTAATATCGATTTAATCTGCAAATGTATGCTTATCTGCCTTTCATTCAAGTTACACACTTTTTATGAGTAATTTGTAATATTGCAACATTCAGTGATAAGGCAACTGACAGTTTTGAGAAATTGAAAAATATAAAGATCCAATTGTCCCAAATTAGTTCCAATCGTTTTCATTATAGCATTATTAGAACCCACGATGAGATTAGAACAACATTATCGTTCATACGAGAAATAATTTGATCGACACCATTACCTGAAACATACAAAGTTTGGTCGTCAGCGAACATGTCTAACTCACCCATATAAAGTCAAAGGGGGAGGTCGTTGATGAAAATAAAAACGTAGGAGGCCGAGAATAGACTTTTGAAGGACGCCACTTACAATTGGCAGGACCTCCGACACACATTGAAGAGTGAACAAGTTGAATGATGTCAGCTAGGCAACCTAGGAGAGATGACCCCTGAATTACCATAAATAGCGAGTTTATCTATAAGTATATCATGATCAACAGGATCAACAGCTTTAAGTAGATCCAAAAACAATAGTATTAACAACAGTATTTGTTAAAGTTTGTTCGTCTTGTCTTCATGTTTTAACTCTGTATCTGTATTTTTACTAACAGTCTTCCATAAATGGCCTCGGCTGTGGAAGTCATTATTAATAAAATAAAATAAATAAAATAAAATAAACCATTAAAGAGACCGGAATCAATGTTTGAGAGAAGGTGATCCGTCAGTTTAATCAGAGTAGTGTGACATGACTGATGTTCTCTGAAACCACATTAGGACTCAACAATCAAATGATTCACATGCAAACAGTTAAAAAAGCTACTGTACACATGCTTCTCTAGAATTTTAAAGAGGTAGGGCAAAATAAAAATTGGCCTGTAATTATTAACATCGCTTTTTGGACCCCTCTTGAGAATGGGAAAAACACGGGCACATTTGTAACAAGTAGAAAGACCCATTTGTTATTGACATATGTACTGCGGCATTTTGTAATACGACGCATTTTGTAACAACTTACGCAAAATGTAATAAGGGTATCAGCATTTTGTAATAAAATGGTCTACGCATTTTGTAATAAGGGTATCAGCATTTTGTAATAAATTATTGTTTACGCGATTTGTAATAAGGGTATCAGCGTTTTGTAATAAAATGCGTTTTGTAACATTAGTTAACGCATTTTGTAATAATTTTAAACATCCGCTGATATTGTATGTATTTCGAAATGCTTTGTGGTTTCTGAATACGTAAAAATGTAATAGCATATAATGATATCGAGATTATATGTCACTACCAGTGCTAGGTTATCATATTAACGCCATATAAGGGGGTCTGAGTTGACAGTTAAAATGCAATTGAAGACAGAATGCGATTTATTGTATGCGATTTATAATTGAGAAAACAAACTGAGAAAGTTTTAGTTTGGGTTTTACTTACAGTACTGTACTTTGAAAAGACAATATACTGCAGACCTTTCTGCATTTTTTTCTCGTCAATGTTACTGTTGGTGGATGAAAAGAGGAAGGCTTGGAGATGACATGTAGAGCTCAGAATATGATAAAAGACAGCGACATCATCAACATTGACAGTGTTGTGTTCTACGACCTATTAAATTTCATTATACAAATGATGTACATGCCACAAAACCAACCTTATCCAGAAATGGTTCCCTTATGACATTTTGAGGGTTTCGGTCTGATTTTTAGGGCGTTGCTACATTATTTTTACTTTTTTTACAAAAGAAAAACAATAAATATTGTTTTTGGTTACAATAAAATTGTGTATTCTTATGTTTTTGCATGTATATTGGATGAAGTTTGCAAAACTCGAATAATCAAATTCTGAGTTTTGCAAAATGATTGTAATGTTAGTGTACACTGTGATTTGAACGAAGCTTTTATTGGGTACATAATAATGATGTTGCAAACATTTTCTTGGAACCATCAGTTGTAGACAACAGAATCTAATATACATTTAGACATAATTGAGAAATAGGAAGTGATAAATTCTTTAGAATGTCGTCAGAAAGAGAAGCAATATGTGAAAATCATTGTAAATTTAGAATACTGGGGGCCATTTTGAATATTTGATGAGGTCATGTGACCAGTATTTACATATTTTGGGGGCAATTGTAATACTACAATTCCAAAAATATCTTGTAATTGTGGACCAAGTTTGATAAATTCAATAGTCAGATGTTATAAAATAGGATACCTTGACCTGTCTGACCCCTATTCCAGGGACAAGTATTTTATGGTGATTCCAAAACTATAATGGTATGGTGGACAGTCTTTGTTAATTTAAGAAGTCAGACGTCATGCTAGATGGTACTTCCAGATGTCAACTCCACCCAAGGGCCTTGGGGTGCAAAGGGTTAAAGTGGAAAATAACGTACGAAAGTTTGCAGTATTCTAAGCAACTTCTATACGTATGATATGTGTTTCTCTAAAGTTGATTGTCGATAATTTACGGTAATAAGATGGGAGGGGCACGTTAATATGTCAATGCTGACAGCTGATATTTATCAAAATATGCTGAAATAAACACTGACGTGAAGCAGTCAATTAAAATACTGAATGATAATTTATTTTAATAATCCCATAAACAAGGACAAAAAAGCTCTATCGACAGACCAGCCACTTTTCCTTGTATATAAAAGGTGAAAATTCATATCTACTGAGCCACGGTTTTGTTTTCTCAGATCTATTTCTTTCCCGTTGTGTTCCTCCTTTGAATCTACGCTAACGCGGTAAAATTTGTCTAGCCAACGATCTAGGATAAGCTGCCCCGCAATACTAAGAGTAAGCTAAATTTGATTCGCTACCCTACTGGTTATACTGCCAAATATCTGCCATTATCATTAAACGATAACATCCATTGAAAGATAGATAGACATACAGATAGATAGATAGATAGATAGATAGATAGATAGATAGATAGATAGATAGATGGATAGATAGATAGATAGACAGGCATACTCATGCACTCTTTCCTCCCTCCCTCCCTCCCCCCCCCCCTTCCTCCCTCCCTACCAACATATAGATACATACATACATACATACATACATAGATACATACACACATACATACATACATACATACATACATACATACATACATACATACATACATACATACATACATACATACATACATACATACATACATACTCAACAGATCAGATATACTTCCGCTTTAGTAGCTAAAAAAGTCAAATCACTAAAACATCAGATTATTCTGACTATTTAGTTTAGTTTAGTTTAGTTTTAGTTTTGTTTTAATAACGCAAAGAATGTATAACGACACATAGATGTAGTCATAAGCGCGCGTTTAGCGCGTCGGGCGATGCGTTGCACTAATGTCTGAGTGCTTTCTTTGCGGTATTTTCGTAATAATTATTATTATATTACCATGCCCTGCCCGTCGCATTTTGATCGGTCGAGCTAAACCACGTGACTGACGACAAATACACAGTAATGAATTGATTACATGCCCGTGAATATGAATAATGAGATTAACAACTCATAGTATCTTAACTTTACAGCTGAAACGTAATTCATAATCAATCACAAAATAAAATGGAGCACTTGTAGGTCAAGTACAGATACTTTTTTCTGAAAACATCTCCGGCTTTACCAATTTTTGACTGCGCTCGTGACAGTGAGTCGCGTATTGCTCAGTTTCTGGGGCCCAGTTGTCGTTCGCTCCTGAAATTTTCGGAAATTTTGACGGTTTCCTTGCGTTCGCTGATAATATAATGGAAATAACAGACTCCGCTCTGACCATTAACGTTTATTTGTGGGCTCGGCAAGCCTCGCCCGTTAATTGTTGGCTTTCCTCTCGCCCTTGCCCGCAAATAAACGTTAATGGTCAGCGCCTCGCCCGTTATTTCTATATCATACATTTCCTTTTTTATCAAGAATATATGCACCCGTCGTTTCCGATGCATTATTCCATACACTTTAGAGGCATATTCTGCATCGCTTTCTTAACTGCGAGCTGGTTAAGGGTAAGCGCCATCTTTGTTTACATCGCGCGCTCATCCAACATTCGATGTACGAACGGAGCAGCGATGTCGTGCCATATTTGTACAGTGCTGTCTTGGTGAACTTTCGTACCTCATAATATTTTTCACCTTCAAACAGTCGTAATGCATTTACTTCTGTTTCTTTTATCAGAAATTATTTTCAAAGTACACTATGGAGTTTCAGTATGGAGCCATTCAATGATGTAATGTTTATCATCAAATATGAAAGTAAAGGGGTTATTGCATGCCCGTTACGTGCCCGTTTTTACGGAAGCTCGATTCTATTGTTTGCGAAGGCAGATGTATAATAATTTATTTTATGTTATTAAATTTTATTTTATCTGAGTCTCTACCTGTTCATTGCTGGTTGTCTGCAATACATCAGAAAGAATGTCGTTATCCTCTATTTAATAAATCAACTGACTGTGTATAGCAATAATTCTCTCAAATATATGATAATAAACTAGTCAAAATCTAGTAGTTACCTGCCTCAGATGATCAGTTGGTAAAAATACTGATTGACAGCTATCTAAAATTAAGTCATTCTAATTTGAAATGGAAGTCAGGGAGCGATCAATTTTTGTACTTACTTAACGAGTAAACACACACTTTGTAATACCATTCCAAAGTCAATAAAATATCTGTTAATGCTTTAAAACTGGGAAAATTTTTTAAAATTATTACAAAATGCGTTAACTGTTATTACAAAGTGCAAATTATTACAAAATGCTGATACCCTTGTTACATTTTGCGTAGACAATTTTTTATTACAAAATGCTGATACCCTTGTTACAAAACGCGTAGACTGGTTTATTACAAAATACTGCAGACGTTATTACAAAATGCGTCAGTTATTACAAAATGCTGATACCCCTTATAACATTTTGCGTAAGTTATTACAAAACACGTCAGTATTACAAAATGCCGCAGTACAACATATTAAAGTACTAGTTACAGAGTCGGCAATACACGGCGCACCCATCGTCAGAAATTTTGAGGCAAGCCCATCATTACCAGCAGAATTCTCTGTAATCGAGCAAAGAAAGATGCCTCTTCCCAAAGTAAACAGTGACAGTGAGGAATTTTAAAACTGGGTGAAAATTAACGAAAGCTTTGGTAAGGCCGAGATCAAGAGTGTTTTCAAAATACCGACGAAACTTATCAATAATGCTAGTAAACTGAATATTGAAAGCCTTGGCGATATACCCGTGGTTTTTCAACCTCTTACCTTCATGGTAGAAAGTTGAACTGATGATCGACTGTCACCATGGGACAAAATATCATTAACAGAGCTCCAAAGAAAAGAAGCGTTATGGTTGTTTGTGAAGACATTACGATAATGACATTGCTTCGCAGAAGTAATGGCACGGACAACCCTGCTCCATAACAAACGGTACACAAGCAAGTGGTTAGGATTTGACAGAGTGGCTTTCACAATATTGTATTCTCTGACACAAATGAGATCCAGCATGTGCGTTACAAATACGACTGAAGGAGTTCGTCCACTCATTCAAAGTGGTATTCACATCATCAGACATGTGGACAGCTTGCCAAGAGGTAGATTCTAAATCCCCCAAAATTCTGGGGTGTAAAACTACGATACTATCTTTACTTGATCGCGATATGGTAACCAGTGGTATCAGAGTTTGCATTCAAGCGTCTTTCAACGCAAACAGGAAGATGGCTAGATAGGCCAACTTCGGGAACACCGACACGTAAAAAATTCATTGGGCAACTAACATAGGCGTGATCAAGGAGAATCACTGACACTGGTATTGGGAAAGCCGAGACCATCTGTGCAAAATCCAGAGAATCCATACAATTAAAAATGTAGAGATTGTTACAATGCTGAGATTATAAGCTAAATTTAAAATCTTCCAAGACGACAATTGTTTTGCTTTCAAGTTAAAGAGTTTTAATAACCGATACAATTGCAATGTCTACTGAAATTGAGGAAGCAGGTGGCCTATATACTCCAACTACAATCAGTGGGACTTCACTTTTCATTTCAAGTTCGAGAACAATCATCTCTACTGAATTAAATTTTACTAAAGATCTCTTCTACGTTTGAACAGAATTTGTGACTTAACAAATGCACTTATTAAGTCACAAATCAGTGTAAAATTCAGTGAAGCCATACACTGAAAATATAGTTATTGTTAACTTACTGCGACAATAAGCTACAATTGATATCTCCCTAGACGATACAATTTCTTTACCTTTAAAGTGACAAAGTCGGCCATTTTTCATGAATTTTGTTTTATGCAAGATACTACTTATATTGTTTAGCATGTTGAAAGATACTGAATGAATGGGTGACCATGCAAATATTCGACCCCGGTTTTAGACAAATTAAATGAAACCATCTCAAAAATGAATTAATGGTCATGACCTGGTCCATTAATTGCTTTTCGCGATGGTTTCATGTATCGTGTCTAAAACCTTGGTTGAATATATGCATAGTCACCCATTCATTCAGTATCTTTCAACATGCCAAACAATATAAGTAGTGTCTTGCATCAAACAAAATTCATGAAAAATGGCCGACTTTGTCCCTTGAAGATAGAGAGTTTTAATAACTGATTCAATTTCTTTGTCTACTGAAACTGAGGAAACAGGTAGCCTTTGAACTCCGACAACAATCAGTTGGAGTGCACTCCTCAAGTCCGATATTAGTCATCTCTACTGAATGAGACTCAAAATCTGTCCTGCGTTTGAACAGAAAGTGTGACTCATCAAGTGCAAGAAGCCCACCTCTACACCTGTTGCTTTATCTTTACTGATCAGAAAGTCTGTGTCAGGATGCAAGTCATTGAGTAAAATTTCGCTGATAATTAACATATCAAACACATTCATGGAGTAGCAAAACCAACATCCTAACTGATCATCTATTTCGTAATATGTTTAACGTTCAAGTGACCAAAGCGCAGGCCTTTGATATGAGATCATAAAAAGGGTTTGCGTTCATAAAAGGATGTGAAAGTTTATCAGAAATTACCACGTCTTGAGTTTTAACGGCTCTCTCTTCAAGTCTACTATGGGTTCTTATTGATGGGTTGGTTCTTTTGTATGTTGAATCACATGTGCTGAATCCAATAAATCTTTGAAACGGCAAGTATCCCTGCCGTGTCATTGTCTAGGTGTATCAGACGTTTACCATGAGATATACATTAAGTAGCAAGAAAATATGTGAATTCATCCAGGAAAGAAGTGATAGTTTATTATAATTTTAGCTCGAAGGTGGGGGAGTGATATAGAACGATATAAGTCTGCAAATATCTGAAGGAGACTTAAGAGTGGCTTCCATGTAGTCAATAAAATTTAATCACTGTTTTTATGGAACCTTCGAAACTTTGAGCTTGGCTTTGTGTAACACCACCACACCACTGCCTTTACACTTCAGTCTTTTTAGTGTGATCTCGTCCGTTGAAAAGTGGTCACTTTCATTTTCTGTTAAGAATGTTTCAGTCAGTAATACCAAATCATAATCATTTCGGTAACAAAGTCAGTGATCTGCGATGCGTTGTCTACAACCTATCCACAGTTCAGAAGACAGCAATACAGCCAGTTCGTCGTGTTGTTGGCCTGAAGTCATCATGAGCAGATGTAATCTTGACAAGATTCTCATGATGAGCTCTCTGATTGGTAGATTTCTGTGACTGAGACAGATGGTGAGATGTCATTCTGACAAGAAACGCTAAGGACACTATCATTATACTTTATATATGAAGAGAATGTACGTTGTCAGAGACTTGCATCGGGTCAAATGATGATAGTGTCCCTGTAGCGTTTCTTATGACATCCGCATTACGTTTGAAACAACGACAACACAACACAGTTATGTTCGTTGAATTTTATTGGCCAACAACAACAACAACAACAACAACAACAACAACAACAACACGACTAATAAACTTAAACAACAATATGAAAAACAACAACAACAACCAGACCTCTCGATCCCCTGTGATCTGATGTGTTGACTATTATCCAACTAATAGGCAACGTAATATCGTATGGGCAAGAGAGATTCTAGTATATTTGTCATGACAGAAATACTAAAAAAACATCAAAACATGCAGTGTGTGCGATTTAAAGCAAGAAAACAAAGTAAAATACAAAAATGTTACATTAGATCTACTGATCAATGTAAGTGTTACAGGAATGTATTTGGATGATGAAGATGATGATGATGATGATGATGTTGTTGATGATGATGATGATGATGATGATGATGATGATGAAGATGATGGTGGTTGTGGTCTTGGTGGTGGTGATGGTGGTGGAGATGATGATGATAGTAGTAGTAGTGTTGGTGATGATGATGATGATGATGAGGAGGAGGAGGAGGAGGAGGAGGTGGATGGGTGGAGGGAGAGATAGGAGAGGAAAGAGAAGGGGAGGAAAATTGTGATGATGAATGGGATGTTGGTGAGTTTACGGTAACGGTAGCTGTGATTGAGACTGATTTAGTACTATTTATTTTATTGTTTTGTTCGCTGATTGGTGTAATAGAGACTGATTTAGTACTATTTATTTTATTGTTTTGTTCGCTGATTGGTGTAATAGAGACTGATTTAGTACTATTTATTTTATTGTTTTGTTCGCTAACTGGTGTAATAGAGACTGATTCAACACTTCATCATTTGCTTTTTTAATGATTGTCATAGCACTAATAGAACTGATTTAGAACTTTATTTTTTGTTTTTAATAATTTCTATAGCAATGATAGAACTGATTAAATACTTTCTTGTAATTTTGTTAACTGAGACATGTCCTTTTGATCGTTTTTCATATGGCATTTCAAACAAAATATTTCTTCACTGCAATATCTAACAACTTCAAAACAAGATTGATTTTTTGTTCAAAAGAAAGTATAATTGCCTCTTGCATAGACATGATTGATCACTCTATTTATTTTTGACGGTTTTGTTTAAAAAAGATGTGTTATAGTGTGTGTTTTTAGAGGATGTGTTTGGCAGCACAAATACAGTCAAAACTACACTACCCTATCTATATCTATCCATTCTTCTGGATACTTTATAATATCCCCCTTACACTTTAGATTCCTTGTCTATTCATTACCATTTTCAGGGTAGCTTTGTAAGGGACTGGTCAGTTTCTTCGGCCTGGGGGGGGGTTGGATTATTTTTTGCCGATGTCAAAAAGTGGCTGACCCCCCTATTCCAAATTTGAAACAGGGTGACCCCCCGGCGCGCGACATAGGTAAAACAAAAGGTGGACATAAATTATATATATATATATATATATATATATATATATATATATATATATATATATATATATATATATATATATATATATATTGTGTATATATATATATATTGTTTATATATTATATTTTACATTTTACATATATTTATTAAATAGTCATTCTATGTTTTAATGAAATTGTTGACATGTCAGTTGTAAGATAGGAATTTCAAAGTGTCAATCTTAAAGTTTGAATACAGTACATTTTGAATGAGCTGTATTTTGAATGAGCTGTGAATGTATTTCACACTTTCTATGCTTAACCAGATGTCCTGAACTGTTGTACAGAAATGGATGTCAATAATTAATATCAAAGAGGAAAAAGCAGTGAATCAAAAACTTTGATGGGTGTTAAGACTTGCCAACCATCCAATTAAATCTCCTGAGGAGCCATAGAGAGCTTTTTATCCAAATCTGATGTGTACAGTGTCTGAGAGGACTTTTTCTTGTAACATTGAAACCATAAAAGCACAGCTAATAATGATTAAAACTGCCTTTTTTAACTGTTATTTTGTTCATAGAAAAGCATCATTCTACAGAAAACCTGTGACACAAAGGAAAATAATTGCATCAATGAGAAGGAAAGATATCTTGTCATTTTTCTATCTCTAAAATAAGTCACTGTATCAAATATATATTGTGAAATATTTGTGCATGTTGCTTTCTCATACTGAATTCTCATAGAGAGAACAGAAAAGTATCAGGAATTTGTCATCCTTTTCATATGAAATGCAGATTTCATAATGGTACACTTTCACTTAGCAAGCATTTAAGAATCGAGATAGGTAGAAGACAAAATATCGATAGAATAGAACGAATTTGTATACTGTGAGAGAAATGAGATTGAAAATGAGTATCATTTTGTCCTACTTTGCCCCTATTTTGACAACATAAGAAATAAATACATTCCACCGTTTCACTTCAATCCACCATCTGAAAGAAAATTTTATCTTTTAATGTCTTCAGTGGACACTTCTACACTACAGCGTTTAGCAGCAGTTGTATTTCATGCGATGACATTAAGAAAAGAGATATATGATAGCTAAATTATTAAGTACTATGTCAGATTGTTTTTCCTGTCAGTTTTTGTAAAGTTTAATTTATTGTGAAGTGTATTGGGTCGATGGCCTAGAATCACATAATAAAGACCACCATATGTATATATATATATATATATATATATATATATATATATATATATATATATATATATATATATATATATATATATATATATAGATATAGATATATATATATATCACTTAGCAAACATCAAGATATCTCTGATTTATCAAAGTATGGCGCCCGAAGGGCGCGCCGAAAAATATGAAACATCCTGATATCTCTGATATATATGCCTTGTATATTAAAGTCATGCACCTGAAGGGCATGCTGAAAAATGTCTGATATATTAAAGTAATGAGCTTGAAGAGCACGCTGAAAAATATTGAACATACAGATATCTCTGATGTATGTATGCTTGATATGTTAAAGTTGGGCGTGTTGAAAAATATGACTGATTATTAAAGTTACGCGCCCAAAGGGCGCGCCGAAAAATACAATTGAATGATGAAATTTGTGGCTGACACTAGCATTTTAGGCAATGATGAGCCTGTGTATAAATTCAAAAACACACTGACCCCCCCCCCCCTATTGGGCATTTCAAAAACATGGTGACCCCCCCTATCACCAAAGTCAAAAACAGGGTGACCCCCCTATGAATCCACCGCCCCCCAGGCTGAAGAAACTGACCAGTCCCTAAAGTATTTCTGATCAACTCGATATCTTGTACACAATCTGTTAACCCCCCCCCCTGATTCGTGCACAAAATGAAAAGGCACTAGCTCCTCAGACTGTTGCTTGAAAAATGATAACCCTCCCCCAAAGCGCATCAGCATGCAGCACTTCCTCTGTTAATTCTATCCATTCCCTTACACATAAAAATGTACGCCAGTGCATTTATAAAGTGCAAAAAGGGGTAAAAGCTTGACAGAAAAATGTTGAATAGGTTTTTAGAACTTTACAAAGGAGTATACGGCTCCACAAAAGTGCATACAATCTCATGTGTGGATTGACTGCGCACATGTGCCACCACAGGGAGTTGCACGAAAATCAAGAAATACATTATATGTTTTCATAATATCTTTGATATTTCCGATACAGGACTGTACTTATGTCAAGGGCTCCTTGTCCTTTACTTAAAGGATCAGGTTTTTATAATCTTTATCTCTAAATACATTGAATAACTGGACACAAATTTCTTAGGAGAAGAAATGACTTATACTTTAATACCTTAATTGCAACCCATTGAGCATTGGCAACACTGACACCGCTATTTGTCCCGGTTATAAACACTGCTTGGTGAGCTACTATGTTGGCCTTATTGGGGGTTTAAAGCTGTCAGTCAAGATCTTACGATATACTTAAAACATTTCTGTCACGTCTTCAGTATATAATCGTTTCACTACATAATTTTTCCATCGCAGAATTACAGAAATTTACCTTACAATATGACAGAATCTGGGCTGGTGAGACTCAGTTGATGTTCGTTCTATAAAATAGCGTAAAATAGCGTAAGTTACTAGGACGTTGCTAAATAAAAAAAAATCGTGTATAACTAAGCAGAAGGTATGTCGTGTTCCTCACTCTCGCAATAATAATAACTAGAAAGCATTTGCAAGCAAAAGCGAAGTTCCAGAGACCAGAGCAGCGGAAGAAAAGAGAATGTGTGAAGAAGATTGGTTTGGTTTGGTTTGGTTTATTACCATGAAAAGTAGTAGTAGTACACTTCACAAGTCATAACAGGCAAATACAAAATTTACATTTCAGTGGTAATGTGGAGCCAGAAAATATAGCTGTTCGCTAGTCGAGCCTGGCCCATTTACAAAATTTAAATTAGTTAGGTTAACACGTATTCTGTTATACAAAGAGTTCTACAAACATTATTTTATATTTATATGATACAAGTTCGATATCAGAGCGAGGTATTCCTGAAAATTCTTACACAATGATGTGACGACTATTGTGATTTAACTAGTTCACTGTAGGTATTCCTCTATCAGATACTCTCTCATTGCTTTTGTAAAGCTATGCCTGGAAGTATGAGCTTTAATTACATTAGGCAACGAGTTCCATAATTGAGCACCCGTGTACGAAATTGCCGATTGACCTTTACATGTGTACATTTTCGGCAATGTTAAATTCATCCCTACTTTTTGACGGGTGTCATAACAATGATCCACAACTTGGAAATAGTCTATCATGGGATGTGGTACATTTTGATGATATAAATCAAATACAAAATTACAAACAAGCAGCTTGGAAAGCTTATAAACATCTAAGATGCGTAATTTAAAAAATAAAGGTAATGACGGCGTTCTTAATCCAGAAAAAGTTATTGTTCGAATACACATTTTCTGCGTGATAAGAATGGAATTTAAATAGGATGAATACGTATTTCCCCATACTTCTAAACCATATGTAATGTATGGTTGTATAAATGATTTATAAAGTAATACTAATACATTTTGTGGTACAAAATTTCTTATTCTAAAAAGAATTCCTGCCTTCATTCTAATTAGTGCGTTGACTCTAGTAATATGTTGTTACCAAGTTAGGTTCTCATCTATATTTACACCGACAAATGACGCTTGATCAGACTGAATTAAAGGCAGAATGAAAAGAGTGCTTGGGATGTTAATATGCATGCACGTACCTATAGTGAGGGCTGAAGTTCTTAGAGCAGTGCATTATGGTAACTGTAGTATGTCTGTATGATATGGGCATTGTAGATGGCAGAGTTGACATAGATATGGTCTAGGAGGCTGCCTTTGAGTGTAGTTGCTTTGGTGATAACTTGAACAAAGCTGAACTTTGACATGTAATTTCTTTGCCTTCATTCAAGAAAGAATAATAAAGATAGCTGAACGCGATTTAATATTTGTGCAATGCAAAAAAAAATAAAAATAAACAAACAAGAAATGCCCGTGAAACCCGTCCGAGCTGAGCGATGACGTCATAAGCATGTCGCAATACATCCTGGGTAATGAAGGTAAAATTGTATATAGCATGTTCTATGGTAGTAATACGAGAAATAGAAAAAGAAAAAAAGAAAGAAAGAAAGAAAGAAAAAAAGGAAAGTGAGCAAAACTAACAGTTCCAGAGCTGGTCTCTGGAACTAATAATAATAATAATTAATATAAGTATTATATAGAAATAATAGGGCGAATAATAATATGTTCAATTTCCGTGAAAAATTCACTATAAGGGTATTTTGGGTCGAAAAGACCAAATATGATATTGATTTCACTGCCCCATGTTTCTATGGTAACCATTTTAGTAGTCAACAGAAATATTATACCAAAGGGTTATTTCGGGTTAGAAAGACAAAATATGATATCCATTTTTACTGCCCTGTGTTTCCATAGTAACCTATTTGCGTTTTAAAATTTCAATTTTTTTCCTAGGTCCATTAAAAGTAATCCCAGTTACTATGCAAATGCTCTCCTAAGTGTATTTATAACAGCATGAACTCCATGTTCATTTTGTTTTATGTTGCCATAGTAACCATTTCAGTAACCACAGTTTTTTTATTTAAAACCATAGCCCCTCGAGAGGGTCTATGTTAAAACATAATTCACTGTTTTTTATTTATTTTATGGATTTCTAAGTAACAACTTTTAACATTTATTCTATAATAATAATAATAATAATAATAATAATAATTGTAATTTCTTTGCCTTCATTCTAAAAGAATAATAAAGATAATGTATATTGGGGCCATTTTGGTCAAAATTATGTTTTCCGTTAATTTTAGTGTGTTAGAATTAATTTTACATAGACCAGAAATAATTTTTCAAGCATTTTTAATTGTGTTTCGTGCAGTCATCCCAAATAAGTGTTATATAGTATATTACTAACTTATTATGCATTTATCGAATTAACTTTATGCCTTGAAATTAATTTTATGTGCTGAAATTAATTCTACTAGTATCCGAACCCAATCTTCCTTATCACCCAAAGTACCATTATATTTATCACAAGCAGTAACAGTAGCGCACAGTTTTTTTTGTTTTATTTAAAACATAATTCACTGGTACTTATTTATTTTATGGATTTATAATTAACGACGTATAATAATGTTCATTTTATAATAATTTATTTTGATTTCTTTGCCTCATTCCAGGAAGAATAATGAAGACAAATTATTTCTGATTGTTTAACTAAAGTAAAATTATGGCCATGTAGTGGTGCATTATTTTTTGTGTGACCTGGCGTGACCCCATAAACTCTATGATTCTGATGATTAGCTAGATCTCCCCTTTCCATGGTAGCAATGGCTAAATTTGAACATGGTCCCTGTATACCTGTAAACATTTTTTTAAAACCCAGCAGGCCAAGACAATGGGAAATATTACAAGTTAAATGTTTCATGTTTAATATTGCCCAGGGCTCGAAATTAACTTTTTCTCTGGTAGTCCACTTGGGCAACCATATTCTGAAGTTGATAGCCCGGTGACACTGGCTGGTAGCCCATGCATAGTTACATCAGGGGTATCTTTTTTCTTTAACCAGACAAGAAAGGGCTATTTTACAAGGTTTTGCCCATGTAGTGAATTTTCTAGTCTTTCGATGTGTATACATGCACACCTTTAATGCCCAAGGAAACAGGTGTAATGGACAACAGAGGGACTCAAAAGTTTCGTGACCTGTAAACAACCCGTTTCACTCTCATAGTTGTATGCAAATTTTAAAAGTCGCCATGACAACATGACAACAATATGGCCTTTTCAGCACTGAGACATACTGTAGCAGGGCTAAAAATAGACCATGGCCCTTTTGTTAGGAAGAGGCATAATTTCCGTGTCATTGTGATTGATACATAATTATCAAAATGCGTTTTTATTGGCCATCGTTTCCTGTGCCTGTCATTCAAATACGTCAGTTCAGATATGGAAACTTTGTTGCAAAGTTCCACCGTACGGCCGGTCGTCTCCAGAACAAAGTGATACTATGGCAAATTTCTATGCCCAGCTGGGTTTGACTGCATTTATCTAGCTCGTCCCAAAGTGACGGACGCATCTTTCAACCTTTCAGCTTGGTGAAAAACGCATTTATTGATTTGCCAAAGGCCTGTGGACTCGCTTATTTTTGCACAAGTGCTACATGGACATAGGAAAAAGTTGTTGAATACTCACTGTTTCAGTGAATCCGCCATGATGAGAGTTCTCAAATCAAAAAATGTTGCCGAGCTCGAATACAAAATGTCTTCTCATTAAATTACGTCATTGTTATACAAGAGTTAGCATTCCAAAGTCTGTCACCCTGATTTTTTCAAAGTTTGGAGAAGGCCGGCATTTCCATCTGAATAACTGAACGATGTGAAACGCAAAATTCCATCGCATATTATCTGGCAATATGTACAGTAGAAATACTGTATACAGTCGCTCCAGGTACGTATAAGCTTATACTCCACAAAATGGCCACAGGCGGCGTGAAATTTCTGAAAGGATTTCCTAAACGTCCTACTTGTTACCTTAGGGACTCACTTGTGATGTCCTGAAAAGTATTCTCTGCAGTAATTCCAGTTTCTGTCAACATGCAAAGCTCAACGACAAGATTATAGCACGAGACGTAGTGTACAGCTACACATTCACGCGCAGGTAAACTCAATTGCGCATGCTCACATTGGCAGACTACACTGGCAAACGAGTGCGCATGCGTGAAGGTATATTTGCAGCAAATACACTGGCATAGACTCTCCACAGTCGCTGTGCCTTGTTTTGTGCGCGCCCACGACTGCCACGATGAGCCTGCATTCGAACACCTCTTTTTCAGAATTCCCACAGCTTCAATGAACTATTAGATTTATATATAATACTTATAGCCCCTAAACTTGTAATAATAATAATAATAATAATAATAATAATAATAATAATAATTGCTTTAAACAACAAACGTATTGGCCTGAGTGTGCATGTAATAAGTACATAATTCCTTAATATTTTTTTCGTTCAGCTTTGAAAATACCCGTGACATTATTGCCGTGTCAAAAATCGTCTTCGACTCTTAGTGAGACTGTTACTTCGCCTCTTGTATTTTCCTTCGCTTAGTGTTTGCTGAACAAAGACAAACGTAAAGGAAACCATTTCAATCTGGTCTCTTTGTACGTCTTATCAGAGCAGAATGAGAGTCACAGATACTAGATCAAATGACCTCCATGTATCCGTTTATTGCACTACAAATTACAACACTTGTTTGATCATTGACTCCTCGTTTGAACTGTTTAAAGGCGCCCTTCTCAATCCCTGGTTCTCGCATTAGCGAATGTGTCAACAGCCCATTAATAGTTTGTCATTCTTTTGTTTTCCATTGAATATTTTATCAAGGAAATAATATTTATATTAGATAAATCTGATAATTGAGTGGGGGCTTCAAACGCACATATCATATTTAGCTTGTGATTACTCATAGCACAGTATCTCCACAGCAACGCCAATTACACAGCTGTCTTGATTTAACATTCGTCGCTCTCCTTATGTATTAACGATATAGATCAACTTATCGACAGTCACTACAGAAGCAAATAATGGGTGGAATGCGTTTGACTTCAGGCTTGCTAAGACCCATCGGCCTCATGGTCCTCCTAACCATTTCTGCATTAAACCAACACTCCGCTGCCAACAGCCATGAAGTTGCAACCTTCACTGATGCTGACTCATGTTGCTTCAACCACTTGATACTCAATTGGTTGGGAAATGTGTACATTGGTGGAGTGAATCGACTGTATAGGTTAAATGAAAACCTGGAATTCCTTGCGAGTGTTACAACAGGACCGGAGTATGATAGATATGGTGAAGAACATGATACTTTTAATAAAATATTGACAATAAACTATGAATATTATGGCCTTATAACTTGTGGCGGTTACCGTGGTGATTGCCAAAAGCGAAATGTTTATAATCTGTGGTCTGTAATTGGCTCTAATGATCCAGTATTTGTTGTCGCAAATAAGACACACGAATCTACGGTAGGTTTTGTTGCGCCAAATTTCCACCTTGGTCAACCACTGCTGTACGTTGGGACGACAAGCACATCAAATGGTCCTGGTATACCGTTTGTGAGTGGCAGACGAATTGAAGGCGATCAGATATTTGAGGTAGTGGAGGACAGCCGTGGCAGCACAAGAGTTGATGTCGCTCTGGCTTTCACCACAACTTTTCCTGTCACGTATGTGGCTGGATTCAGCTACAATGGATACAGTTACTTTGTTACAATACAAAGGTCATCCACTGACAGTTCTGATTATATTTCAAAACTTGTTCGTGTATGTCAGCAAGCAGATCAATACTACTTCAACTCCTACTCTGAAATGACATTGAGGTGTCGCCATAATTCATACAACCTTGCTCAAGCAGCATATATCACCAGACCTGCACAAGATCTCAGTCAATCACTGGCATTAGATGACGATGAAGAGGTTTTGTTCATTGCATTTGCTGTGGGAGTGAATACTCCTCCAACACCGACCACAAAGTCTGCAATATGTATGTACAAAATGAGTGCGATTGAAAGAGCCTTTCAAGATGCTGTTGAAGGATGTATGATAAATGATGGACCAAGTGTTCAAGAACGGTACACTGCTTCCTGGATGCGAGGTGCTACGTGTATTGGATCATTGCACGTAAGTGTCTTGTCATGACATTTTAATGCTCTCTCAAATACATGTCCAGCCGAGTTACGAACATAGGTTTGATTATATAACTGACAGAAGAAATACGTGAATAAATAAAGAAAATTTTACATTTTAGTATTCTTGAATGAATGGAAGTCGCGGTAATTTACATGGAAGAATATCTATGCAAATTCAATACTTTCTGTAACAGTTGTCTATGTTCTCGGAGAGGCTTTAGATTGTTGATATTGCCATGCCGTGTGTTTTCAAATAAAAGAATATCTCAGCATGGAAAAGACTATGTACCTTATGAACAAGAACGCTCTACAGCCCGAATGTTAATGATTTGATCAACCCTACTCCAAGTTTAAATAGGCTAAGTCATTGCTTTATTGGTTATGAATAGCAAGCGAGAGTATTTTTAAAAGAAATATAGGGGGATTAACATCATGGGAAAATTTCAGGAAATATAAGGGACTGGTCAGTTTCTTCGGCCGGGGAGGGGCCAGTAGATTCATGGGGTCATCCTGTTTTTGACTTTGGTGATAGGGGGCTCACCATGTTTTTGAAATTCCCAATACGGGGGACGGGGGGTGGTCATTGTGTTTTTGAACTTTGACACGGGTTCATACTTGCCTAAAACGCACCGTGCCGGCCACGAATTTCATCATTCAGTTGCATTTTTTCCCTTCGGACATGTAACTTTAATAATCAGACGTAACTTTCGACGTACCATTAGGCCGCGTTACTTTAAAGTATCAGACATATTTTTCAGCTCGCCCTTCGGCTGCATGACTTTCACATATCAGACATATATCCTAGATATCTGAATGTTTAATATTTTCGGCGAGCCCTTCGGGCGCTGTACTTTAGTATATCAGAGTCTTGATGTTTGCAAATTGAAAGTCTGTTTTGCAAAGTGTACTAATCATAAAATCTGCGATTTATATGAAACATATTACAAATTCCTGATACTTTTCTGTTTTCTCTGTGAGAATTCAGTATAAGAAACTACATGCACTAATATTTCACAATATATTTGATACAGTGTCATACTTTGGAAACAGAAATACCCCCGTGACCAGTCTGTAATTACCTCGCTTCCCCGACAGAAAAGAAACATTTATTGGCCAAGGGATATATAGGAGGGCAAGTTCAGGGGTCCCACTACAGACTATGACAGTATCAAGGCTATACACACTCGTACAAACGTCTATATCAAAAGTTGATGGCAAGGCTTGCTGATATCTAATGGTATCACTGCTTGGATACCGTCTTTGTCCGACATGGTGCAGTGTTGAAACCACACAGACTACAATATGTTTCAGCCTAATTACAGCCAATCCAATTGCACTAGCCTTGATCATGACATTCGCTGCTTATTATTGAATTGCTGTGCAACTTGTTAATTCCACTCCTAAGATTGTGTTCACGATAAGGTACCAACTGTGCGATTCATGGTGATGTGATTCCAAAATGCTTCTTAAAAAAACGAAGGACAGATATTTATTTTGTATTTTAATGATGGTGAGTAACGTCATAGGGAAAGGCGTTGTTCTGAGATTTCACTTTACTTTATTATTCACCAGACAGAGCTTAGGTCAACAGACATTATTACAAAGAAAAGAACATATTTATCAGCGTCCCCGTACATGTCTCCAATTGCGAACAGTTGCAAAGCCAAAAATAGCCACTTCGTCAAATTAGGAACTCGGCCATGGCCCTGGATCTGTGTCGTTTCTGTTGTGGAACGTACAATGTTTTAAGAGTAAACTGTATTCCAGTAATTTTTTAAATTTTATTCCTAACTTTGATGTTATATCGTTTGTCGAAACATGCGGCAGAGATGGTAATGAATTTGAGCAAAGAAGTTTATACTTCAGTACAACAGAGGAGAGCAAACAGGGGTAGATATCCAGGTGGTGTATGCACTATTGTAAGGAAATCGTTTTCTGAAAAGGTGAAACGCATCAATTGTAAGTTACATGACAGTATACTACTTCCATTTGATGGAAGCATTTTTTGTTTTGATAAAGATGTTTTGTTGTGGAGTGTGTATATATCACCAGCTTACTCGAGTATTTACGGTTTGTTTTCTGGAAATGGTGTTAAACTCCTTGAGAATAAATTTACTGATGTACTAGCTAGGCTATCGAACTATGTAATTATCACATGTGATACGAATGCTCGAACTGATCAAGAATTCGACTACATTTTGAACGATGACACTGCATTTGTTATCGAGGAAAATGTTTTGTATAACAAAGATTATTTTAATGAACCGGGGTCATCAAAAGACAAAGAAGTCAACAGGCATGGCCGCTCTCTGCTTTCTTTATGCCGTTCTTTCAATATGCATATCTTAAATGGAGAACAGGTGAGGATTCACAGTGTGGAGAATTTACATGTATAGCGAATGATGGCGCTAGTGTAGTAGATTATACAATTGTCTCTTCATATTTATATCCAAAAGTGTCTTCTTTCTCAATTATTTTACAATCAGAATCCGATCATTTTCCCATGTCTTTTAAATTTAACCGGAATATTCAGAGTAACAATGACACCGATGTAAGTTTTCATCGTGCCATGGTAAAGTATGTGTGGGATCCAGTGAAAGAGAAAGACTTTTTAGAATGTTTAAAATCGCAAAGTATTGTTGGACAATTAGAAAATATTGCAGTAGATCCTTGTACTGATGTAACTGTTTTCATTCAACTTGTTGGAGAAGTTTTTAAGTCATGTGCGAAAATATGTGGAATGACAAGGCGTATCACATCAGGTTCACGAACCCAACGCAGACAACCTCGTTGGTTTGATAATGAATGTAGGCAGTTGAAAGAAAAGAAATATGATATTTTAAATCGTTTCCGCAGAAAGAATGACCTTAATTTAATACATGAATATCGACAGGTTAAATCTCAGTTTAAAGAGATGTGTCGCTACAAAAAAGGAAGTATTTTGAAGAAGAAAAATTGAGTTTGATTCATAGCTATAGTACTGATGTCAAAGTATTCTGGTCAGTTATACGTCGTTTGTCAGTTGTAGGTACACTAGGTAGTACTATCTCCCCAGATGAGTGGTTCGATTATTTTAGCAATTTTTTTTCATTTAATTCAGATGATAGCTATGATTTTCATTTGTCAGTTGAACTGAAAGATTACGTTGAATCTGTCGACGTAATTTCACCTGATATAGATATAGATTGGGACATTTTGAACGGTCCGATTCGTAATTCTGAGATTGAAAAAGCGATTCGTCAGTTGGAAAATGGAAAGTCGTCGGGACTCGATGGTTTACTGGGTGAATTTTTCAAATCTTCTGAAGCTCTTTTGTTGCCTTTTTAAATGTTCTTTTCAATATATTATTTAATACTGGACAGTTTCCAACCGTGTGGACGGAGGCAATTATAGTGCCTTTGCACAAGAAAGGCCACTTAACCATCCAGGAAACTACAGGGAAAATCTTTACTTCTGTACTTAATAATCGGTTGACATATTGGGGAGAAACACTCGGTAAGATTGATGAAACTCAAAGTGGTTTTAGACGTGGCTACTCTACCATAGATAACATTTTCTTGGTTCAAAATATTGTGTAAAAATACCTTACATTGAAACGTGGTAAATTTTATTGTGTATTTGTAGATTTCTCTAAGGCGTTCGATACTGTCGAGCGGCAAAGATTATGGTACGTTTTACCAAAGGGAGGTATACGTGGAAAGATGTTCAAAATTATTCATGCAATGTACCAAAATGTTAAGGCATGTGTTAGGTCTCAGGGTACTTTTACAGATTTTTTTTACTGCCTATTAGGAGTACGTCAAGGATGCATGTTAAGTCCTTTTCTGTTTTCATTTTTTATTAATGAACTACAACATGAGCTTCACAATCAAGGATTGCGTGGTATAAAGCTTACCCCAGATTTAGTAGAAATCCTGTCTTTTGTTTGCGCATGACGTGACACAATTGTCTGATTTGTTAATTGGTCTACAGAGATTATTAAATGGCTTAAGTTCATATTGTAAGAAGTGGAAGTTGAGTGTAAATTTAGAAAAAAACAAGATTATTGTGTTTAAAGCTGGTGGGCATCTATCAAAAACAGAAAAAAGGATTTTTAATGGAAAATACGTGCAAGTTGTATCTTACTATAAGTATCTCGGTATTCTACTTTCTTGTAGATTACAGTGGTCAATGACGACAAAAACTCTAGCCCAGCAGGCAAGAATAGCCTTCTTTAGTATTCTTAGGGCCACTAAAAAGATGGGAATGTTTCCATATAATGTTTATTTTAAGGTGTTTGATACCATGATATTGCCAAAATTAGCATATGAATCGGAGATTTGGGGTTATAAAAATTACGACTTCTTAGAAAGAATACAGTATTTTGCATGTCGTGTCTTCTTAGGTGTCTCCAGCAAAGCTCCGAACGTTGTTGTTTTGGGAGAATGTGGAAGATACACTTTATTTTTGTATACGGCTAAACGTTGTCTTAAGTACTGGGCAAAGGTCATAAATATGCCAAAAAACAGATACCCAAGAAAATGTTACTATATGTTGTACAATCTTGAAATGTCTTGAACTAGAAAAAAACCAACCTGGGTGCGTCGTGTAAAAGATTTACTACTGCTCTGTAATTTCCAAGATGTATGGGAAAATCAAAATGTTAAAGACATTAATAGATTTGTAAAAGATTTTGTTACTAACTTAATATGTGTTTTGTTTGCTAATTTGAAAAGTGAAATCTGTACATTAGATAAGCTAGTTTTGTATCGCAACTTTAAATCCACACTTGAAACTGAAAAACATCTGTCCTGGTTAAAAAAACCAGTCCATAAACAAATGCTTGCGCGTTTACGTTGCTCCGCTCATAATTTAAACATTGAAAGAGGAAGACAATATGGGATTGATAGAGACCAGCGATTGTGTACACTTTGTGAATTGAATGAGGTAGAAGATGAGTATCATTTTCTTTTGGTGTGCTCTTTCTATGACCATTTGAGAAAAAATTATATTCAGAACTATTATTATGATAATCCATCTTTAAATAAGTTTATTGATTTACTCACTCATCAGGAAGCCAGAGTGTTACAAGGTTTAGCTCCGTACACGTTTCATGCATTGAGATTACGTGATAATGTAAACGAGTAATTGTGACTTTTCTTTTAATCATGATCTGTAAAGTTTATTTATTATTGTACTATGGGCAAAAGGCCTTGAACACAGAATAAACCAACCTCTATATAGACAGAGCTTAGGCCCTCCAGCCGAAACTGAAAATCCAGCCATTTTTCGGAATTAGAAAAAGCATACTGTAATCAGAGGTCATTGTTACGTGCCAATGAATATGGTGTAATTCGAATGTAACTGCGACCCGTGACTGTTTGTCACACTTTGCAGCTACCCATGACCATGCTCGCCAAGCGGAATTCGAAATCAACAATATTTCCTCAACAGCTGCTTCACTAACTCGCAAACTCTTTATTCATTGATTCATCAACTCATCAACTCTTGTGATCTTTCGTATGATTCAAATTCATTTTATATGTTCGCGCAAGCTGATTTTTGAAGCAATCATTTTGATTTATTAAATCATATTTTAGGTTGCTTTGCAGTGTTTGTTTTTTTAATTCCGGTATGTCAACTTTCAGTTCAGCAGAGAAATTCACGAATGCTTTGCAGTTACTAACAACACATATGCAAATGGAGTGGATGATCAACATGGATATGACGTAGAAGACTATACAGACACCTTGGTGACATCGATAGCTGTAACTACTGTACAACAACACACAGTTGGATTCTTGGGTACTGGTACGGGAACTATTCTAAAGGTAAGTCTAACTGACCTTAAAAACGCAATCTTGAGCCCACAACTCAACACGCAAATCAATCAGAGAAGAGAGCATAAGAAAATGTTCATTAATATGTGCGAGGGGTGCAAATCCACTAAAAAGGGAAATCATGCTTTTTTCATGCAGCACAGATGGGGTGGGAGTCATTGATTTTAAGTGCCTTGTCAGTTACAAAGTCTTTTCTACAGGACAAAAAATATCATAGGAAATACAGTCGATTCCCTACATGTTTTTCGGTTATACATCATTACATTATGTTTTAAACAAGTGTATTTGTTTCTTATCAACTTCTTGTCTTGGTGATTCTATAAAGACTTGTCTCACCAAACATTTTGAACAGCAGAGTGCAAATGGCAGGGTTCCTCGCACACTTTAGGCAAATTACAAATGCAAGCTAATTGTTAAACAAAGACCCGCCGTTTGTCCAGAATTCATTTGTCCTGTTAAAAAAGCTGTAAATTGATGTCTAGCTATTTATTCAGGAAACAGAGCCACACAACTTATAGAACAGGGGAATTTAATTATTTGACTTTGATTTTCATGGTAATGTATATCTATGTGATGAATGGGAAATTTATAGATGTGATTTTGTATCATAACTCATTATGGTATCGGTAGTTATCGTGATTCTGCAGCCTGTGTCCCCTACAAAGTAGAAAGCTTCATACGTTGGCATGTCTCCAAAATAAATCGCGTCCCTGAGCAATTTAAGACACATTCAAATCTAATTGCTTCTCTCATGGCCCAGGTCTTCTATATGTGGAAATACAAAATGTTACTTAGCATTGAGCTCCAGTGGCAATTCAGTGTAAAATTCAGTAGGTATGTTCGTATTGATCAAAGGGGATATTGCGAAAAACTTAAAGCAAATGTATACTTAGTACACAGGAAAACACCACTGGATTAATTTTCCATTTTTTTTCTATAGGAAAAATGATGCTAAACACATGCAACAAAATTACAGTAATGTAGAGTAATATAGGCGTCATAAAATGTCACACAAAACAATCTGAGGTGCAAAGGCCTAGTTACAGTAACTGGAGCTTTAACACACAGAATAAAACATCACATTATTGCAATTTGCACTTGCAGTGACGTGCCGTTGTGTAATGAAATTTTAATCATCTTGTACACGGGTTAGAATATTTTACAGACGCATCGTTTGCAAGCAAAATAGTTAACCTTCAATATGTTTTTGGGAGCAGAAGTGGGGACTTTCGTTCGATAAAAAAGGAACGGTGAAACATCCATCAAAGGTTAAACCGTATGGGCCTATGATTCATGCTACCATTAGCAGTCATTTCACGCTTAAATTTTGCGAAACGTGTTTTAAGAAATTATCCCATTTTTCTGGTAGTAGCGTTATCTGTTGAAAGGAGTTTATCCTTTCGTTACAGGTGCATTTCATCAACAGTATTTGTGCCAATACCTATGAAGAGATTAAGTTCAAAGACAGCACAAAGCCGATTCTTCAAGACATGGTGTTTGATCTTGATGAGAAGCATTTCTATACATTCACTGATGATATCGTGAGTATTTAATACGGATTTAAAGAGTGTGAATGATCCTGTATATCATTCGGGGTTTACTCTTGGTACACAAGAATACGATAACGTTTCAATATTACATCTAATGCGCAATTTCTGTATCAGGCATTCATCCGATAAACAGAGTAAGGCCAGGTGATCAGAAGTCCCTATTATATTGTTAAGGAAAGAGGGGGGATCATTTATAGAAAGTAAAATCTATATATAATTCTTTATGGAAAACATCATAGATGTCAAGAAAAGGATATGTGAATTGAATTTCATGCTCCTCCTTGTGATTTTATAGTTGTAGTAAAAAATCACATTTAATTGCCAGTACGTATACACAGAAGCATTTTATTTTGAAAATTTGATATAAATCATACTTGAACCGTATACTTACGATGAATAAGCTGCTGTCGATCTGTTGTCGCAAAGTTTATTCATGGCCTGAACCAGACTTTCGGCTCTTATGAAGCCAACTTTGACTTTGTCGAAAGTTTGCGATAAATAAAGGTCAATTTAATATTGGCTTAGCAATCTAATGTTTGTGATTCTTCGATTGGATAGCCCCTTTGTGCTAAAAAGAGGCCCCTTATCCCAAAGTTCAGCACTTGGTCGTTGCACAGCTATACAAACTTCAGAAGACTCTCTTCAGAGCAACGACATATCAAGGGTTTTTTGAACAATACCTTTTGACTGTAACATTTAAGTTATTGAGTGGTGCCGATAACTAATAAATGCTAGGAGACAGTCACAAAGTTTAGTAAATTTCCCTCCGATGAAATTAAATTTAGCCACAATCCTAGTTTTTCTTCTGATGTACAAAACAATTGCTTGACGTTTTCACCATAAGGAAAAAAGCTGGCTCTGCTACCTATTTCTTCCGACTCTCAAATCAAGATGATTTACCTTATTGTTCTCTGTGCTTTCTATGGCTCTTTCTTTGTTTCATGCTCACAATCATGTAGTATATTGATGACGTGAGCGTGTGGCATAACATAATTTAGTTGCACAAGTCAATCACAGAGGTCAACGTTACAGTAAACTCATGATGTCGTACCGGTCCGTGACAATAGTTTCATGACAGAGCGCGTATACGGTGTAAACTGGTCAGAACCGAAGGGTATACCTGGCCCTGGAGTGGCTTATTATAACAAATATGAGATGCATCAGTAAAACGTGAAGTAATATTGACTTTTTATGACTTCAATAACAGGTCCGTAAAGTTAAGGTTGAACAATGCAGCCAGTACATCACCCATAGCGACTGTGTTAGATCAAGAGATCCGTATTGCGGTTGGTGTGCATTTAATAGAAGGTTAGTATTACTTCAGCTATTTAAAAACTGACACTGTAAAGTGAATGCAACACTCGGAATGTATATCTACCGAGTATGGACAAAAGATAATTGTTGACATTAGCTCTAACTTCCACTTACCTGCTCCGCCTACCAATGGCAAACATACATCTATTGCTTTAATACCAAGGCTGCCCTAAGCCGATTCCTGGTTTGGTCTGCAACGGCGCATCTATTTAAATAGTGGTCATCTTTTTCACTTTATTATCAAACTTCGAACAGATGCTGCTTCCTCCAACTTTAGACGAGCGACTAAGGCATTGTCTCTCTCCAGTTGGAGTAATGAGGGCCCTTCAAGTTCATGAATCAATTCCCATCTTTTGAAGATAGTGTTGCTCCGTGCAGGCCACATCATATACGATGCTCTTATGGTTGTTATGAAGTCGCCACCAACAGCCTTCTCGAAACCTTCATTTCAGAGGCCAAAGTACTTGAGACATGTCCGGAATGCGGAATTTAAACTCTCTGGAAATTACTTCCACTTAAAAGTACTGTCTCCTTCATTAAGCAACTTGACGGCCTCGTATGAGGTTAATGAATATTTGTACCTTTTCGTGCAGTACGCTGGTGCAAAATTTTCCTCTGCGGGAACCGTCATCTCCATCACCACACTTCATGCAGTGTATTTGCCAACGAAATTATGTAAAAAAAGTCACAAACCACTTTATGTCGTTGTGCAAAGTATGCACTAAAATTTCACAAGAAGTACTAAATATTTAAATAAAACATTGAAACTCGAATTTTTGAACGCAAACCAACTAAAGCAAGCTGTGATAAAACGATTAATTGGATGTCGTGGGACGGTTTCTGCTCAAGTTCAACCGAGAAAATGATCTACAATAATGCTATACATTAATGTTGGATTTTTAATGACATATTTAGCAATATTGAAAAGAAACTATTCGTATATTCCTTTGGTTTCATTGTCAACACGATTGGAACTAATTTGGGATAATTTGATCTTCATATTTTTCAAATATCTCAAAAGTGTTTGATGCCATATAGCTGAATGTTGCAATATTACAAATCACTCATAAAAACAAGTGTGTAGCTTAAAAAGAAAAGCAGATGAGCTTACATTTGCAGGTTTAAACGACCTTACTTCACCATCCAATTATCCCTAATTAGTTCCAATCGTGTTTGTCTAATAATTAGACAATGTGTTTGCTTCTTTAAAGCTGTTCAACGTACGCCAGGTGCACCGTGTCCGATCCGCCACCTTATTGGCCAAACGTCTTTGAGAACGTAACGTGTGCAATTATAAAGTCAATAGAGCCCGAAGATGGCACACCAATAGATGTGTCCAGCAAGGTAGGCACTAAACTAATCAGAATATAAAACTATTACAATCAGACGTTTCCCCGAAAACATCTATTTGTTGCCTCAATTTAATGACATTTATTCTCGGTTCTTTAATCGATGCGATAATAAGTGTTCAGATGCTCAAACGATCCCATATGAACTGTTTTGAACTGTACGCTCAACCGTACATGTTTTCAGGGAACATTTCATAGCTAGGAAAAGACGGTCTAATAATCGATCTTTCAGAATATTGATTGAAAAGCCAGCTTTGATATTTATGGTAGCAATATATGGACACAGATAAAAAGTATTTTCACATGTCACTCTCCGCTTATCTGTATAGGACTTAGCTGGTAGGATTTATGTAATCAAGCAAATATGTATTTACATAAATTTTGAAGAGCATATAGGACCTGTCTACATTTCTTTTCTAGATTACTTTGCATGTTGTGAGGCTACCTGACATTGGTGATGGAGAGAGTTATTCATGTGCATTTGATGGATATGTTACTACTGCAGTTAATGAGGGTCAGACCCTGACGTGTGACACCCCTCCAATTGACAATCGACCAGCCATACCTTTAGGCGAAGGTCAGGGTAACGCTTACTATTAATAAGTTTCTCCTTATCCTACAAACCTTACCTCTGCTCCGACAGTAAAACAAAAATTTCATACCATCAACTGTAAGACATATTACTCGTTCATTATTTTGTCCGAATACAAGGAATCACTTATTTTTTTATTGTTTCTGTATAATAACTTTCACTAATTAGCCTGATATGTTTCATTAAACGTTTAAAAATACAGCAAGGGTGATACAATTAAAAAGATGGCAACAACCCCCCGTAACTCATTAATCATGAGACTCAAATTGTTTCGGCAAAAGAGAACGGTTGAACCAAACAACTACGATCACGAGCGCAGACATTCAATCTTCATTTCCAGGTTGCATCTTTAGAATAAGTTACGCGAGCTAAGTGAAATCAAGGACTTAAAATAGATTACTGTATTCTCTCATGAGACATTGCTGATAAAGAAAGTTTGAGTTAAACAACGAAAAGAAAACATTTGTTGTGAAGTTACGAATGGAACCTCAATATGTCTTCAAGACTTAATTGCACTTTCAGATCATGCAACTGTAGTTCTGCACATTCGAATTGAAATGACAGATTTAACGAACGAAGACTTCCACTATTACGATTGTTCTCGCCATGACTCGTAAGTGAATCATTTCCGTCCCATTCACTATACCTATACAATACATATAAACATGTATCTTATAGAATCATGTTCGCTCCATTCACTTTACCTATACAATACATATACACAGATATCTTATAGAATCATTTCCGTCCCATTCACTATACCTATAAATTACATATACATGGATATCTTATAGAATCATATCCGTCCCATTCACTATACCTATACAATACATATACATGGATATCTTATAGAATCATATCCGTCCCATTCACTATACCTATACAATACATATACATGGATATCTTATAGAATCATATCCGTCCCATTCACTATACCTATACAATACATATACACACGTATGTAATAGAATCATTTCCGCTCCATTCACTATACCTATACAATACATATACACAGATATCTGATAGAATCATTTCCGTCCCATTCACTATACCTATACAATACATATACATGGATATCTTATAGAATCATTTCCGCTCCATTCACTATACCTATACAATACATATACACAGATATCTTATAGAATCATTTCCGTCCCATTCACTATACCTATAAATTACATATACACAGATATCTTATAGAATCATTTCCGTCCCATTCACTATACCTATACAATACATATACATGGATATCTTATAGAATCATATCCGTCCCATTCACTATACCTATACACAATACATATACACACGTATCTTATAGAATCATTTCCGCTCCATTCACTATACCTATACAATACATATACACAGATATCTGATAGAATCATTTCCGTCCGATTCACTATACCTATACAATACATATACACAGATATCTTATAGAATCATGAACAAAAAGTATATATATAAAATAAAAGTAATGCTATATGTTACAGATATCATTACTGTGTACTTAAGGTAGTGACTCAGTTTCGTTGACACATATTTTCAATCAAAAGTTTCACATAGAAAACAGGGTCTCACACCAACATGTGGTACATTTTCTAATAGGTCTATATTTGAAGAAGGTAAAAATTTTGTTTAGTTGTCAAAACATGCATTTGGTATATTTGTTTAAGTCAAAAACATGTGATTTTGAATTTTTTCACTTAAAAGAGTATAAGTAAGAATTGGCAGCACCCCTAAGTGATCTGTTAACGGCACTAGACAGCTGGATATACAGGGGGAAAAACCGTGTTTTGGATTTTTGAAATTCGCTTTTGTTTCTGCACAGTGAGCCTTCGAAGTGTGAACTGTCGGATTTTCGCATAAATTATCGGCTTTTGTTCACGTTTGTCAAGTTATCGTCACTTCAGGGGGGTTTATCAAAAATCTAAGACACGGTTTTTCAGGTCTATTCATGAAGTGTTAGCATGCGAAGAATCGGGGAAATCCGCCACGCGTCGCCGACTTACACTCATTTGAAGGTGTGCATACATAGCAAAATCGGAACTGAGAAAATCGACGATTTGTGTAAACGTCCCATTTTTCACACAAAATCGCCGAAAAAAGTCGGATTTTTGTGCGTTTTAAAAAAATTATTCGATCTGGGTCTAGGTTAAATATTGGGCATCAGGTAGAGAATTTCTGACAAGTCCTAAACATTAGTTCGCCTAAAAATGATGAAAATTATGCGTAGAAACGTGAGGCTGGTCAGCGTAAGCGGTGGGTACTATTTACACGATAAACACTAGAAAGATAATTCAGGGCATAATCTGTTTGTCAAATACGTATCTAGCTTATAATTATATTAACTGTACACTGTTTGGTAACGGTTAGAGTCTGGTTACAAGACGAGAAAAGTTTAAAAAAATCATACAGCCGGAATGGTTTACAGGTCTGCGTTCTGCCGACGACGCGCGCTCGCTCGCTCTCTCGCAAGCGCTCGACTTCCGGTCTCACAGCCCGTAATTTATGCACGTACCAAGTGTGAAATGGTTGCCCAGTTCATTTTAGTGCCGATTTTTGTGCCTATAGTACAAGACGTCACTTCCCGGCGTCACTTGCTTGCTTGCTTGCTTTCGGAGATGAGACGACCAACTCTCGATGCTCTAAAAAATTCTGTAGTTGAGAAGTTCAAGGAATGCGGGAAAGTCGCACTTGTTTTTGTGGTTTTCACATGTGATCTGCTGCAGTCCTTTTGCTCACCATAAAACCGGGTTTCGTGCGCTATTTCGCTTTCCACTGTGACATGTACTATTATGGCCTCGGGTATGAAACCAAAATCAACTTCAGTTACACGTAAAAGCGATTCTTCATGACTTAAAATAAACGACTGAGGCGATACTCGACAGATTCACTCATTGTAAAAATTGAAACGGCGACATATCGCGACACCCAGCGACACTCTCTTGACCACAGATAGAAATTGACAGGCAACGATCGTGAAGCGACGTTTCGCGTACGTTGCTGTGCTCTAGACCGACATAACAGTGTCGGATTGACAAATTGGACAAACCATGCTTCCTACATCCATGGACAAACTAAGTCCAAGATATGGGCTGCTGTTATAGAACCATATTTTCCAGTGAAGATTAAATAGATTCTCTTTGGACGGCAGTGTAATCTATTCTTGACCGCGGACATCCGGGAACTTGCGGGTTTCACGTCATTTTTGCGTCACACTGCCGTGAGAACAAAATATTGAAGTGTTAGATTTTACAACCTTTACACCAGTATTCAAAGTTTCAACATTATGTCGATGATAAACACCAAGTTCTGTCCTTTGTCACATAATTTCAGCATTGTTCACTGTCCTGTATAGCCTCACTCGCGTGCGTGAGGTGAAAGTGACGTCACTCCGCGGTCAAGAATAGCCCGGCGTACGATGCTATGTGTTCCGCTACAGCTAATCGCCTAGCGCCTCGCTCACCACAACCCTGCAAAGACCCGTACGTAGGGTCGGTGACTTCAAATCCATTTTGGGACTTGACGTAAAAAGCCAAATTACTGTCGAAATTCAGCGTTCTTGGGCCCAAGTCGTATCCCTGCCTACCTCAGCTACTCGATCGCTTCCAAAAATGCAAGTCTTTTATTCACTTTTCGTAAATAACCGTCGTCGATGTCGGTCGGCAACTCTCTTGCTAGCCCTGTGTACGATGCTGTGTGTTAGCTGTAGCGGCTAACACACAACATCGCGTCCATCAGCTTTCCATTTTGCTTCAGCTTCGGCCCCCGTTTGCGTTTTCTACACTGCTTATACTGCCGGCAGTCATCATCAGCCATGTTGGATAGCGTCTCTTATGAAGACGTGCGCGCATGCGCAACATGGTGCGTAAAAATTTACATAATCTCCTCAAGGTATAACGATAACGCTGACAGTAATCCGGACCGTTAAAACAAAAAGAAAATAATATCTCGCGCAGTGGTTAGAAGGCCGTGTTTTCACTAAAATTTAAGACATTTTCCAGTACAATGTTACCTCACAGTTTTCTCTAATAAAAAGATCATATTTCAGGGGTTCAGAATATGAAATAATCACAAAATCGCTAAAATTTACAAAGGAACCCGAGTCACTACCTTAAAGTAATTTGAGGTTAAGAGGTCGCATATAGACCAATTAATCAACAAGGAGAAGCAATGACAGAAAGCTTTTGTAACCTGGTTTAAGGTTTTTTGCCGATTGTTGTTTATGTTTATTTGGCCGTGTTGTTGTTGTTGTTGTTGTTGTTGTTGTTAACCAATACAATTCAACAAGCAGAACTATTTTGTTGTTGTTGTTGTCTCAAACGTAAAGTAGATGTCATAAGAATCTCCATAAGGACAGTATCGTTATTTGACCCAGTGCAACTCTCTCTTTCAACGTACACCTTCTCCCTAAAGAATAGGGGCAGACTTTATGTTCGAAAAGAGTTGCATTGGGTCAAATAACGAAAGATAGATGTCATTACTGGCAAAAGTCCACATGCCCACATTACTGCCAAGTCAAAGGTGTCGTTTATTTGGATTATTGAATTTGTTTTGACGTCATATTACAAGGCCAAGGTATCGACGGGGGTCAATAAGAAGAAGATTTACATCGGCCTCACTGATAACACCTTCAAGACGCGCTTCGCTAATCACATGTTATCTTTTTCTAGGTGGTGTTAAAATTTGAATTTATATATGTATTTATTTTTCAAATTTTAACATCACCCAGAATTAGAATGGTACGTCCCAACCATATAAATGAGAGTGTATAAACCCTTTCGCTTTTGTCTGAAGATTGCAGGATGCATGAAACTTAAGTAACAGATATTAATACTTTGTACTTGAAGGAATTTGTTGTATATATATATATATATATATATATATATATATATATATATATATATATATATATATATATATATATATATATATATATATATGTATATATGTGAAGAATCAAAAGTGACCCATGCGGGACTCCCTCCCCTCTGTCTCTGTCTCTGTGGCTCTCTTCTGCCTCTCTCTCTCTCTCTCTCTCTCTCTCTCTCTCTCTCAAAACCGATCTCTCAACCGATCTCTTTTTCGATTTGTCCCTAGATGTTCTCGGTGTGTCACGAGTAATTGGGCCTGTAATTGGTGCGTGTATGAAAACAGATGTGTATACTATCTAGCTAGTTGTCCGACAGATGATACCTCTTCAATAGTGGTAGGTTCAAATGTAAGTATTGAACGGGGAATATAGAAATCTACCCATTTATCTCTGTGCGCAACACTCATCCATGAATCGTTACGTTGACTATGCAACGGGAGGGTTTTAATACTGTAGAATATATATATCATGTTTAAAATTATATAATAACATTCAAATGAGCCGTTAACGAAGATATTATCCTGAGCGCAAACTTAAAATCTGAATTTTTATGAGAGTACCTTTCATCTCATGTTCCTTTTAATTCCGTCGAAAAGGCTTCTGTGTCCAATACTTTGCACTCACCGTAGTCACAGTAGAGACAATTTTCATCGTTGTGGACCGCTTCATTTCCGATCACCTTATCTGACTTGCTGGTCAACTGATTTCTAAAAGCAGAGGAGGTATTCACTGGACAAAATGTTTGATATACGTTCAGTATATTTACGTATATTGACGTATATAGAAAACAATATTAATTGCATACGTAACAAATGGACCATTCCAATACGTTGATATGCGTAGCGTATATCTGTGCAGATCATGAGTATACGTAATGCAGATCTTTCACACAAAGTGCACACTGTAGTTTTGCATATTATTAGTATATGTACGTGTATACATAACATATTTGACATATGTAGAGAATCAGCATTTGTGTAATTTATTTTTGTATATCAAGCATTTTGCCCAGTGATTGTTTGTAGTTCGTCTTTCATACTTACTATTGTACTAAAGTGGTGGATTTAAATCGATTTGCCCTTTTGAGCAATGGATTTAATTTCGTAACCACTGCGTTACAATTTTTATGGACAGAAAAGTTGCAGATTAAACTCAAATGAGTATTTAGCTGGCAACATCGACCAGGCAAGAGTCACCTCAACCACGTGTTTGTTACTTTTTCCTATGCCTGCCCAAATCTCAGTATATCATGATAAATACACGGGATGCGATGAAACACTATACTTATTACCACACGTTTCATGTGTACGACCCCTTACAGTCTTCCGACGTTAATGATGCAATTTCATAAATGCAAAATGCAGCGGGCTTTGCACAATTGCATTGACGAATTTATAAATCAGCTCGTTCAGACAGGTTAATTTACATCTTTTGTGTTTGACAAAAGTACATAACAATTTGAATGTAAACATAACATCATCTTTGTACCAGATTCTTGACATGGTATTCGATAAATCGTTTATTTTAAATCAATAAACCACGTATTACACTACGATATTTGATCAGTTCTCAACATATATGCACAAGGGTGATTTCATTACGATCTGATGAAATGTTCGCGAAATTTGCACATTTAAATCTTTCTGACAGTTTTCACATTTGGTGCAGCAAACCATAGACCTTGTGGGTCTATGAGCAAACTTACCATTCGAAAGTGAACACAGACTCGTTGACAGTATTTGTTAAACTTATTTATCATTCAGGGGCTCCTGAAGAATCCAGGGCCCATTGAAATCATTAGGTTCACGGAAGAGGCCCTCCATAGCTAGGTGAATCAACTTGAGCCCTAGGATTACGTTGATTTGTAAACTTTGCTTAGTGCTGGTCCAGTAGCAAGGTTGAGGGGCCCACCAATGCTGAAACAATGAAACACAGAGGAGTCAAGTACCTTGCTCAAGAGCACAACAGGATTTGTTACGAGATTTGCCCTTCATTGAACACTTTCGATACACATTCCATGAAAAGTATGTTCCTGATGATTCGTTTAGGATTATCTTCAAGCGACTTAAAACACAGTTTGCATCGAGTTAAATCAATGGGCAAAAAACATAACAAGCCGACAATTATTGTTATTTTTTCTTCTTTGTTCTTCTTCTCTGAAAAGAACAATTTTAACAACACTGATATCAAAGGGCGGTCATTTTGTCCACAACTGGCCGAGCAGACCGGAAAAGTGTTGATACCAGTTGACATCGATACAGAAATCCAACTTTCAACAATGAATATTCATCACCACAAGGTGAGTGGTACTTTCTATGACGGCTACACGGCGTCTAATTTATGTGTATTCTCTTCAAACAATTATATTTTACATTTAACACAATTGGAACTATTTTGTGATTATAAGATCTTGAGCATTTTGTTGTCATCTATTTAAAATCATCAATCTAACAGTGTTTTTGTGTGAAGGCGGGGGTCAAATTTCATAAATTATTGATAATTGCACAATCATCAAATACATCTCAAACAAATTTTACATTTTTGTCCAGCTTTCGCAAACTCAGGAAAGGAGAACCCATTAAATGTAACTGATTTGTCGATTTTGGTTAGGTTTAAGTCAAAATACAAATTCCCTTTCCAAGGTTGATTTGTAGGCATTTACTATTCTCACTAAACGATGCATGATAAAATTTTAAATTTTTGATGGAAAATGGCCTTCTACCTCTACCCAAATCAGTTCTGCTGTAGTGTATGTTTTATTTGGTGATCTCTCTTTCAAATGATTTGGTAGACGTAAAGAAAATGTCTTGAACATTTATTTATTTCATATACAAGGAATTACCCTTTTCTTGTGAGTGTGCTAATTAATGCTGGAAAATTTTACGAAATCACTGAATTATTTCAACCCTTCTATTAAAAATGAACTATTTTTGGAAGATGCAAAGAATTGTAATCAATATCATCTGTCTGTTGAAACCTTAAAATATTAACGGCAGGAACCAACAGTTTTTGTCTGGAATTTTTAGGGACTTTACAGACATGTCTTTGCAGCTTTCAGGGACTACTCCTAGGAGACCCTAAATCTTTTAGAGACCACACTGACTTGACCTTGAAACTTCAAGGGACCACCCTGATGAGTCATTGAAACTTTTAGGGACCACCCAGATGTGACCCTAAATCTTTCAAGGACTATCCTTGTGTGACCTTGAAACTTTCAGGGACAACCCAGATGAGTCCTTGAAACTTTCAGGGACCACCAAGATGTGACCCTGAATCTTTCAATGACTATCCTGGTGTGACCTTGAAACTTTAATTCAGGGACCACCCGGATGAGTCCTTGAAACCTTCAGGGACCACCCAGATGAGACCCTGAATCTTTCAAGGACTATCCTGATGTGACCTTCGCTCATCAGCTTGTACATTCGTAAGTATTACTTGGTAAAGCTGACAGGCAGAGGAATCACTGGAAAGATTTGGTCCAACTTCCTGCACATAAGCGTCAATATTCAGCACCTCGAAGTTAAGATTATGTAATGGCTTAACCCGACGTCCTCATGGCTCCGATGTGTGACTTGTCGGCCGGCGCCGAAACACGTCTTTGCGTATTTATCACGTGACGAGATCTACAAGGCATGTTCTCCCTGGCATAAATGTGATGAACTTGGCAGTGGCTGAACCTTCAGTCGATTTAGACGAGCAGTCTTGACGATTTATGGTAATATACTCGCTTGTTCAAGTATGCTGTCGCTAGCCGACGCGACGCTGGTCTTAACAGTCAACAATTTGCAAACAATCATTTCATGATTACATATTCCATTTTAACCTACAGAGACACCTAGGGCGCATTTCGCGATTGTGTAAGGTCCCGGGTAAGGTACATGTTGCTCTTTTAAGCTGCAAAGTTTTCCCACCGTTTAAAATACTGTGGTTGTATGTTACAGTCTTCATGAATAATTTACCAATTTCGTGGTAATGTACTCAATGATGCTTTTCTCGTTAAACGAGACACCGAATCGTACACCAAATAATATGGTCCTTGCTAATTAACATTATAAAGGTCACGGGTCACATTGTTGTGAGACTCTGCATTGTTTCAAGTCGAGTGTGTAAACGACGCGACGTTCGAATGAATTTTGTCCACTGCACTAATTCCTTCGTCGGAAAAGGTTACCGATTCTGAATGTAGGACGTCCATTACCCCAATTATTTAATTACAGGACTACATGGAAAGCAACGGAATACTGGATATCGCAGATGAATTTGATATATGTTACCAAGGTCCTTTGTGGAGTGACAGTGCTGTTCCCGATCTCGACAATGATGTCAGCAACTTTGATCGTAGCGTGAACATGACTAAGTCTATGAGTCCTTGAATCTTTCAGGGACCAACTGAGGTGTCTCTGAATCTTTCGAGGACTATCCTAATGTGACCGTGAAACTTTCAAAGACAGCCAAGACGAGTCCTTGAAGCATTCAGGGACCAACCTGATATTTCCCTTGATCTTTTAGACCACTCTGATGTGACCTTTAAACTTTCAGGGACCACATTGATGAGTCTTTGAAACTTTCAGGGACCACCCGGATGAGTCCTTGAAACTTTCAGGGACCAACTTGAGGTGTCCCTGAATCTTTCAAGGACTATCCTAATCTGACCTTAAAACTTTCAGGGACCACCCACATGAGTCCTTGAAACTTTCGGGGACCACCCTGATGTGTCCCTTAATCTTTTAAGGACCACTTAGATATGACCCCTAAACATTGTTTGAAATAGTAAAGAACCAATCAGTTATATCCCGAAACCTTCAAATGCATCCAGGTCCTCTAAACAATACATCAATCATCAAGTTTTGACCTTAAATCTTGGCATTTTCAAGAATATGTATAAATGAGATGAAATATTCTTAAAAATTTGTCAAAAAGGAGAAATTTACAATTTGAAAAGCAGATGGCTTTAAATACTACAATTATTTTAGAGTACTTTTACATTTAGTTCGACAATTACAGTTTTGATATTTTCACCAGAAAAATTGATAATTACTAAATGCTTTGAGTAAACCCTCTCTTAGAGAGCAAATTCTGTCTTTTACTGTTCATCTTATAATCACAAAATAGTTCCAATTGTGTTATTTAGAATATTTAAGAGGGCGTAAAATGTTTGTAGACATCATTTCAAGAATTTAATGTGCGTAGGGAGGATCTAATCGTTTTGCCTAGTTTCATTCATGAACGTGTGTTAATTTTATGTGACGCTTGTATCATGTTTTTCTGTAATTACCAGGACCTTGGAGGGTATGAGTGCGTTATGACAATAGAGAATACTCCTCTTAGCATCGGAGCTTCGAGAAATAATGAAAATTTGGTCACTTGTAACGCGAGGAAGGTATATGCGATTGTCATATTCTTTTATGCGATAATCTGAATTTGAATAAAGAAGGGACTTTAAAATGCAATCAAGGTATCAATATTTTTTGGGGAAAATCCAGTTATTTTTTGAACAAAAATTACACTTCATCGAATAGACAACAACGACGACGACGATAACGATGATGACGATGATAATGATGATGATGATGAACACGAACACAATGCCTGAACTGGTTTGATAAGGATTTTACCTACCTAATTCACCTCAGTGGTATACTAAGACACGTCAAAATGATCGTTCAAAAGCATTATATTCATGATATTCTTAGGTGATGTTGCCGCGTTTTACAATGATTATTTTACTGATGAATGTTCTCTTATGTAAGATATATATCTTCACTTTACCAGTTTACCTATCAAACAAATCAACAAGAGATACCTGTTAACTTAGCGTTACAGTGGAATAATGGTAAAACCGTCGTCGAAGATATCCATGGATACACTGGTAGGATTCTGTTGGTTATTCTTCAACTTTGTTATTTCTACAATATTTTTATCATTATTATCAAAGGAGGACTAAAAATATTGCGTCATTTATTTCGTTTGAAGTACTTTTCAGGCAATTTGAAATAGTAGAAATGCTTACTAATCCTCCAATAGCAACGTTTCTCGGAGTGGTTGTACTTTAAGTATAATATTGCTCATCAAAATCAATATTCCTCTCGTCAGTTCGTTTAGCATATGTGAATATCTACCCTTTGATTTAAAATCCCTCAAAGAAATTTGCAATTTTAAATCTTTAGTGAAGAAATATGTTTACTTTGTGATTTTATGATTTGTCAATTTTATTTGTGTCACTTGTTATTCTTGTCAATTTTATATTTTTATTATAATTGTGTACATTTTTAGCTTTTTTATGCAAGCCGTTATACGTCACGGGAGATCATAGGACACCATTTGTGTGGGAAATGCATTGACTTATCTTGTTAAAATTAAGTAAAAAAAATTAATGTTAATTTTAATTCACAGTACCACAAATATATTTGACATTTTGTCCGTATCATTTCTCCACAGTGACTCTGTATAAGTGTTATGTTGGTCGTCACAATTGTCGTGAGTGTCTATCGAACATCACAACGATAAACCCTTTGAACTGCGGATGGTGTAAATGTGGCAACAAATGTGAATATGTCGAACATTGTGAATCCGACTGCTTTGAAACTGATGAAACAAAATGCCTAAGTGTTGGATCAACCAGGTTAGATAAACACTGTGTTTTTTGTTAGAATTTAAGGGCAAAGACTAATTTTGTTCTTAAAGAGCTTTGACAAATACTTATAAAATAGCTGGTACTCTGAATATATAATTGTGCTTATGTTACTGGAATATGCGAGGGAAAATTCTCAAAAATAAAGTTACAATGGCTGATCGCTCAGCCAGTTGATGTCACAGTGAATTCAATGCGATCTTAATAATTCCTCTCCCAATTAACTTGTTATAACATAAGGCGATTTATTTCTTTCATAAATTGAAAATCACACAATTCAGCGTACTATGACGTTTCGAAATTAATGACATTGCCCACTCTTGACTCGTGATATTTTTTGTTCTGTTGCAGGACTTGCGCAGTTGTTTGGACCGCATTTATCGTCTGGCTGAGCTACTGTATCATTAATACAACACAGGAGTGACGGTGTTTGTTATTTGGATTTTTACTAGCATTTATCAATTCATGAGCCTCTACGTTCAATTTAAGTGTGTGCCTTTTCACAGTGAATTCTTTGAGACTCGATTATAGTCATGAAGTCAGCACTCAATTTGGATCAATTTTCGGTGCCCGTGTCATTAGTGATCAGTAAGGGACCGGACATAAATTACAGGGGAGGGGTCGGTGGTTTTCGAAACACCGCTGCATCAAAAGAGTGACCCTTCAAAAGTTCATGCACAAAAATTAGTGACCCTCCACCTTATCCGTGCATGAAAATAAGTGACCCTCCCCTTTTACTCAATTCTCCCAACAAACCCGCAATGTGTTCAAGTCCCCCTTCTGACTTGCTATGCTTATGAAGTCCCCCTCCGAACAGGAAGGCAAAATATGGCCAATATAACGCTTTGTCCAAAAAATATCAAATCATATGTGTGTGATAATTCATGTAAATGTACTTTGCTTAAAGTGGCAGGTAAAAAGTGCATGCGTGTACAAAATGTAATTTTTAGATTTCATCGATAATGTTGATTCACTATGTATGGTAGTCGACTATAAGAAAACTATGAACGTGTATTTTCCAATATAAAACTAGCAATATCTGTTCATCTATAGATGTCTAATAACTGATATAAATATACTTGATTAGCATTGGTTGTTTACAAGTGCATATGTGAACAAGATATTTTATTTTCGAATTTTTTACCTGACTCGGCCCCTTATTGACTTTTTTAGTGATTGTGATTGTGATTGATTTATTGCTTCAATAAGATAGGCCAACAGCCTTTCCTTACACAAGCCAAAGAAAAAAGTTTTTTGCAGGGTCAAAGGTTACAACTGTTACGCCCTCCATAGTAGAGATTTTATCTCGAAGCGTCCCTCACGTTGCCAAGGCGTGTGAAGGTTGGTTCAAGATCGTGCGAGGAGATGGGAGATAGCGTCAAATTTTTAATTAATTATTGATAAAGATTTAAATTAGAACAATTGAGAGCAGGATATTCTATGGTGTGAGCTTGTTTAATCTTAAGAAACAATCAAAGACTGGCGGGACATTGTGCAGTGATGATAATTTTGTTGTTATGTAAGTTTAGAAACGTATTGTAGAGAACGAACAGCGACTGTTAGAATTTTAGACGTTGAATGTCACGTTGCTATCTTGTAATAAAATTTTAAAGTCGTGTTTACAATCGACATCTTGATGTGTCAGTTTCAGTTTTTGAAAGCATTACGATCCAGACTGGTACCTCAACTGATATTCCCCTAATTACGAGTGCATGACAACAACAGCTGTAAAGATTACAAAGCTACAGAAAAAAATCTCAAAAAGGGACGCACTCACAGCACAATACTTACATTTAACCTTGCTCTTGAAGTCTCTCTAATATCTTCCTCTTATTTAAATCCCGGTGAATATATTCAGCGGGATCAAGATTCACGTACGTATCCCGATTTTTCATTAATTCAAGAAAATTTTACAAATGCGACATTCTCACAGTAATATAAATGTAGGCATTGTTGCCCTAATGATTTAGTAGAATCACAAATCATCAAAATATAATATTTGTCATCTTGCTTTCTTTTCTCGCAGTACCTACATAACCTAATGTCTTTCTATGTAAGTTCTCTCCCTCTTACAATCTCTAATTTGCTTTCCACTGCACATCTAATTCTTGCAACTGCTGATGTGAGGTGTCCCTCTGGTAGAATATCAATATATCTTTCTGGTTATAACAAATGCTTAAGGTCAAAAAATTATAAAGCGATGTTTCATTATGTATGTTTGTAAAATAATCGCAATCATACCAATCCATAATCCAATAACACTAGGTCAAAATTTGTAAGACAATAGTTGTAAACTTAGACACTAAACAGCACAGAACAGACAGTAAATAGACGGTACACAAACAAAGTCAAATTCATGAAAGAAAGATATATGGACCTCTGGCCAAAAGACCAAGAAGTGATGTCAGGTGTTTCGAAAATAGTAAGCGCATCCTGCCCCACATGTGGCACCCGCCATATATCAATCTGTAAGTCAGATAGGTAGTGGTCACTAAGTAAGGCCCCATGTCACCGATGCCATCAGTGATCATTTGTCGAAGAGAGATATTGTATTTATCTACCAGCTTGCGATACCTGCCAAAAAAGCATTTGAATGTAGAGACAAGTCTTGCTCTCTGCATGCTCTTGCATATCGAATAAGCTGGGAAATGTATAAGCAGGTGAGAGTGGAATATTACTGATGAGGTGTGGAAAATTGATTATACTAAAGTTGAAATCATCTCTCTTGTCATATAGCCTAGTAGAAAGGTGACCATTAGAGTCAAATTCAAGTAAAATGTCCAGATATGAAGCAGAAGAGGCCGTTTCTGTAGTTTCTTTAATCTCCAATTCTGGAGGATAAATCATAGCGAGATATTTACTGAATTCAGAGTTATTCAATGAAATAACATCGTCTATGTATCTAAATGTAAGGTTGAAAGTACGAGCTACAGAGACCTTTTTCTGCTAGATAAGGTTCTGGATAAATTCTGTCTCGTATGAGAACAGAAATAAGTCGGCAAGTAAGGGAGCACAGTTAGTGCCTATGGGAATTCCTATACACTGTTGGAAAATGTGTCCTCCAAATTCAACAAATATATATGTATGTCACATTTTTATCGAAACCTAAGCAACTCTTGATACAAATAAAGACAAAAAAATATCAGAATTTTCAACTTTCTGTGCTGACCCCGCATTATGAAAACCAAACTTTTGCAGTAATATACGTACTTGACTTGCTCATGCAATTGTCCCACCTTCATTTAATCTTTTAAGCATTTAATAAGCTCTGAAAGGGAGTCTTATTTTCCATTTGAATTGTAACCAATACCTTATACATTTCTCAACACAAGCAACAAAGACAGCCGGTAGTCAGGCACATTCCCCTAAGACCGCATGTCTGGACGTTTTGACCTTACACAAAGGACATTTTTACAATTTTTTTGTTGAATTCTCTCAATATTATCATACTGTATCATACTGGGTATAACCCCAAAATTCTGCTCCATACGTCAAAGTAGGAGTATTATTGCATGAAATAGTTTAAAATACAATTATAGAGGCAGCCTTTTGATTATGTAGTAAAACGTTTAAAGTACAGCAACATTTTTACATGTTTTTTTGGCCAAGGCATTATTGCCCTACCCCAACTACCCAAACAAGACATTTCTGAACACACTACAACCGCTTGTGATAAACTAACAGTATTTACTGCAAAATGAATGGCAGCCAACGGAAAACTACATTTACATTCAAAAATCTTCAAAGCCTTTCAAAAAACTATGCTATAAACGAGGTAAATAAATTATATAAACTTACACTAATCAGTGTTCTCCATATAGCAATTAAAGAGTGGTAGCCGCCACCCTTTAATTTTTGATAAACAATATAAACTCATTACCATAATCATTACTATTACAATAAGCATTACCATAGTCCAGTTTAGCAATAACAGTCGAATGGATTTATTTTTGACATGCTGCATTGGAGAGATACTGTCTAATCTGTCCGATACGTCTGATGAGAAAGTAGATACTTTGACAGGTGCTGACATTGAGATAATGTCGATTCTGCCTGATACGTCTGATGAGAAAGTAGATACTTTGACAGGTGTTGACAATGTGTTTCTGAAACTGAAAGGTGTTGTCAAATATTACACTGAGCTTGTGTGCTGTGATGACTGGCTCAATGGCTGTGGAGTTAATGTGGATGCTGGTGACTGGATTAGCACTTATGTCAAATTTGGAACAGATGCGCAGAATTTATGTTTTTCCATAGTTAAGTTGCAATTTGTAGCGTACCATGCATGTCTTGATGTCATGTATACAATCTTCCGATTGTGTAATGGCAGTTGAAGTGCTTGCTCTGGTTATCATCAGCATATTGGTGGTATTGAAAGTTGTTGTCATATATGACACTGAGGTTGTGTGATGTGATGACTGACTGATGATATTTTTCAAACATTATTACAATTGATCATCTGGTATCTTGATTGTTAACACCTTTGAAATAGATCCTAATTTCACATTATCAAAGAGTTCTTTGGAATTTTTAATATCCGCATTTGATTTATACCACTATGGATGTGAGAAGACAACATCATAATATGCTTGAAGTCCATGTTTGATTGTACAGAGAATAGATCTTATTATCTTTGATAACTGCACTGTATTTTTGCATTGTAATATTTGTGTGTTGGGGAGATTAGTTTGTGAGCTGTTGCGTTGTATAAATGTGTGACAAAAAATATTCATGGACCCCCACATTTTCACCAGGGGTGCACCCCAGGGACCCATCAATTCCCAACACTAAGGCAAACCCTGTTTGCATGTTTAATGAACTATCTTAATTTGGGACATATATCTGAATCGGCTTGACTGAAAATGATGACACTTGATACATATATTGAAGATATATGATGCATTCTTGAAAGTCATTAAACATTTTTACTTCAGCAAATCCCTAATTTGCATATTTAATGGACTTTCCTACTTTGGGATATTTATCTGAATTGACAAGACAAAAGTTGACGAATCTTGAAAATTGGAAGATTGTATACATGACATTAAGACATGCATGGTACACTACAAATTGCAACTTAACGATGGAAAAAACGAAGTTCTGCTTGATCGTCTGTTCCAAATTTGACATAAGTGCTAATCCAGTCATCAGCATCCACATTAACTCCACAGCCATTGAGCCAGTCATCCCAGCACACAAGCTCAGTGTAATATTTGACAACACCTTTCAGTTTCAGAAACACATTGTCAGCACCTGTCAAAGTATCTACTTTCTCATCAGACGTATCGGACAAATTAGACAGTATCTCCCTAATGCAGCATGTCAAAAATTAATCCATTTGACTGTCATTGCTCAACTGGACTATGGTAATGCTTTAATTTCCTATGCGGCTTACCTACAGCTCAAACTTATTTGTTGCAAAAAGCCCAGAATGGTGCTGCTTGTCTTATTACCTGTACAAGGAAGTCTCATCACATTACTCCTGTACTACAAAACTTGCACTAGCTTCCAGTCACCTACATAATCCAATTTAAAATTCTGCTGATCACTTATAAAGGACTGCATGGATTGACTCAAGCCTACATTACAGATCTAATAAAACTAAGCAACATCAACAGAATTATCTGTTCCAGCAACAAACAACTACTCAGTATACCTAAGAGGAGATTGAAATCATATGGTGATCGTTCATTTTCATATTCAGCTCCTTCACCATGGAACAATCTTCCAAACGACATTCAAACATCTCCCAACATTGATATCTTCAAATCCAGATTGAAAACCCATCTATTTCAACGAGCTTTTCTGTTAACTGCGAGTGACGCTAGGCATCTTCTGATGGATATCAGGCGCTATATGAACTTTTATTACTTTACTTTTACTTTATATTGTGATTTATCCTCCTGAATTGGAGATTAAAGAAACTGCTTAACCACCTCTGCTGTGTATTTGGATGTCTTTCTTAAATTTGACCCTAATGGTCACCATTCTACTGGACTTCAAATCATGGTTTGTTCATGTGCTTGCAAAGATGTTATCAAATTAATTTGCCTACTTGATAACCTTTTAATTTGGCCTTATGTCAAAAGTTAGTGCACTGAATTTGAATGAATTTCTCAGATACACTTACCATACTGAGCTTTAATTACACTGAAAGTTTAAGGAGTATGACGCACGATAATTAGCTCATTTGCACATTTTAAGTTTTCTGTAATTAGGCTCAAAGGCCAATAAGCTCCAACTCTGCGAAATTTGGCCAACCTCAAGGTACCTCAGATATTCATTGCAATCTGCAAATTGAACGATATAGTCATTAACTATGCCTCAACAACATTTGCTTGTGACAGAATAGGTAAGAAATCGAATAGATTTTGTTCATTTGAAATTTCCCGCCACTTTCTAAACCTTGCCATATTATGTGAAAAACGGAGAATATTTTGTCAAAGTGGAGTGAATCCCTTTTCCGTCCTTTCAGTCGGTTGCACCATGTTGTACTTGTAAAGATTCAAATCTGTACATGCACGATTTACGTTGTTTATCATGTAGTTGCACGGCGGCGGCCATATTAGGGTGCGGCACCCGTTTATTATCTGTCTTACTGAAACGTCCCCATGCAATCCCACTCAGTGGATAAATACCTTTGAGTAAACATCTCTGAGTAAGAACATTTCTATGAACTAATTTTAATCTAAATATAAAATCTTGAAAATAATGTCAAAAGTTGCAGCTCATGTGCCTTAAATATCAAAGCTGAAATCACAGAATAAGAACAAGTAAGATATTTATGAATGACCTGTGTTCATGTCAGGCATCATGAGAACAATAGAAAGAACGTTGAACACAGTGTTATCTAACCTGTATGAAGAACACCAAGATTTTAGTTACTATTATCATGTTTGTGATGCATGATTTTGACTTAATGCGCCTACGTAAGTCTTACTTTGATTTATTCTGCTGGATGTTGGTGATGATGAAATCAAAACTGAAGCAGAATTAAGAAGAAGCAACTTGTTGATGAAGTTGTGAACGTTTATAATGTTTTAATTAAAGCTGAAAATCAATTTTCTCTTGAAAGTATTTTGCAGTACAGAGCATTAGCCTTGCAAACACAACACATGAAGTATGCAATGTTATTGTTGACAATGGGATTCTAGTCTTGACAAAAAATTCAGTTGTCAACGATAACATTGGACATGTAGCACACATACAGACTGTAGCACACATACAAACTTCACATACAATATGCAATGCTATTGTTGACAAATGAATTCTAGTCTTGACTAAAATTCAGTTGTTAACAATAACATTGGACATGTAGCACACATACAGACTACACATACAATATGCAATGTTATCGTTGACAAGTGAATTCTAGTCTTGACTAAAATTCAGTTGTCAACAATAACATTGGACATGTAGCACACATACAGACTACACATACAATATGCAATGTTATTGTTGACAAATGAATTCTAGTCTTGACTAACATTCAGTTGTCAACAATGCCATTGGACATGGCATATATACATGCTGAGTTGACAAACTAAACAGCAAGTATTGCAACATGGCTTTGGAAACAGAATATTAAGTGTATTTCACAAACAGAACAAAAGCCATCAAAATTACATCTGAATTAGTTTTAATTTTATGAGATCAGAACTGTTCAAATTTGTCACTAAATAAAAGTCAACATTATCGTGAAAATATCAAATATGACATCACAAATTCACCGTGATAGGAGGCAATATCACAATACATGCAAATATTATTGTAAAAACCTGTATTGATTTGTTTTGACTCAGCGTAGGATATTGGCTTTTCACTGTTAATTATGTCATCCAAGAAAGTGTGAAGTGACAATGGGAAATCCAATATTTCTGAAATGAGCATACAACAAAGTAATGATATTTTAAATTATCTTATTCATATTTTTTGGCTATTTCCTAAATAACTGAAGTGTAAAATTAGCCACTGAACAAAAGCGTTGTGCATAAGTTAAATTTTCTCGGTGATTAAACTTTCTCTACTAATGCTTTCAGTGGGAGAATGACAATTTTGAGTTACACTGTAGTTGCTATTTTCAGGTTTAATTTCAATGAACTCCCACAGATCTTTCTGTTTCACCAATTGAAAAACTGATCATTCATTTGTAAATGTTTCTATAAACATTCTGATAGCGGTGTGGAAGTGATACTGAGAAATTCAAGCAGAGTCTCACTTATGACTAACTTCAGTGTTCAAAGAGAGAATGTGTATAATAATAATAATAATCTTTATTACCCTTAATCATATTAATATTACAATTCAATAATGAATGTACATCTGCGTTGTGCTGTGATAAAGGGTAAACGGAAACGGAAAATAGCAAATGCTAGTCTAGTCCGTTCCCAAAGCCATTTGATGTTAAAGCAAGAAAAAGAAGAAGAAAAAAGAAAATGAAGTATATAGAAGTTAGTGTACATGAAAGTAGTGGGATTGCAAAGTAACCTAATTGTAACAAAGTAACAAAGTGAATAAAAGAACAACTACATAAATAAATATATAACTAAATAGATACATTACGAGTAAGTAGAAATACATAAAAAAGAAAACCATAAAAAAGTCTATAAAATTATTTAAATATGATATACATATATGTAAAGTTGAATATAACTCTTCATCACTTAAAACACTAATCGTGTAAGAGTAGACTTGAAAGTGCTAAGTAACTAACTAAGTGAATAAGAACAACTACATAAACAATGTGTATGCAGAAGCCATGTGGTGACTGATAAGACTTGGTAATGTGTATTGATAGAGTTCAAATTACCTGTACAACCTGTATGCAGGGAACGATAACTAAATACTAATCAGGGTATACATGTAATCAAAGGCTTGGTTCATGTGTTTATTAATTTGACTAAGGAATATTAATATCATTTATTGCGATTAGTAAGATAAAAATGAACCAAATTTATTGCATTTCTCTAGCTTATCTACAAATTCCTCTCTTAATGTACGTTAAAACAAACAGCTGAAATTTTAAAGTTAATCTTGAAAGAAGTAATGAATAATGAATTTAGATGTTCACTCAAGTATTGAAATGTAATTAGAAGAACTTTATGAAGTAAGTCAATTTTTAGTTGCAATACTGAGCTTTTAGTTAGCCATTATTATAGCATCTTTGTGTTTCCTTTTTGTTTTAAATTCAATATTTTATGCAAGTTTCATTTCAAAAATTACTCAAAGATGTACATCAGGTGCTTTCAAGCTATATGTTACTTTAAAAAAATAACAAATTATCCCTGCATATAATGCCACATTCTTGATCTATTATACCAACAACCACACGAACCACAGAATTCTACTAATAATCAACAACTTATCTCAGAATGAAATGGAATACAGGTTATGCAAATATTAGCATCAGTGAGAGAACAGACTACAGGTACAAGAACACGTAGCGTGTGATACTATCCATCAAGGGAGTACACACTCTGGTTGTAAAGCAAGAAGGAAGAAGCATACTTGCAATCCATTTCAACACTGAACAAGGCAATGCAAATGTGAACTGAATAGAGATGATGTACATGTGAAATGGGCAGAGGTGATGTAAATTGTGAAATGAGTAGAAATGATATAAAATGTGAAATGAGCAGAGGTGATGTGAAATGTGAACTGAACAGAGTTGATGTAAAATGTGAAATGAGCAGAAATGATGTAAAATTCACCTTGATTATGACTAATAAAACTCAATTATCTTTGATTTGTATGTAAATAATAATTAACAATTATTTTACTGATCCAAAGCAGTTCATGCTGGGGAGTTCCCAAATTCAGTTTTATTAATCCTGATATTACAAGTGGCGATTATGAAATATCAATAGGTGGCATATATACTAGCATTCATTCTATCACTTTCTTTACAGCATTTACACATTTTTGAATCCATCTATATAATCGCTGTTTTTCATTTGTTTTAGTGCTTTTGAATAAGAGTGTATTGAAGGACATTGACATGAAAGTGACTGTATATTTTGGTTTTGTGCTTGATGCATATGCGTCCACAGGTCAGACGATATGTGATTACTTATTCTTGAAAATGCATGTGTCCTTCTTTGGGAAACTGAACCTCGAACTGGTGTCAGAGTGCAAAGGTAGCCGACCCTTTCAGTCTTCTCCAGGGCAATTCAAATAAATAAAATTGCTTTGCGGACTGAGCTTACAGACAATCATCCTATTGACTTTTCACACAGGACAGCTCCCTGGTGGGTAAACTGTTCAATGGAAACCCTCCATGTGTTTGGCAGACTTTAATAAGATGAAAAAATGACAGGGGTACATTCTTTTAAGAAAACATTGAGCCACAAAATAAACAGGCATTCGCTCAATATTTTCCCAAAAACTTTATTCTGTGATAAGCGTTTGTTTTTTTGTGGTTTTTGTTTGTTTGTTTGCTTGTTTGTTTGTTTGTTTTTTTGGGGGGGATGTGTAAGGCTGGTAATCTGGGGTAACTTCACGTCAACCCAATGCAGAGAGTAGAGTTTTATTATATGGGGCGGGGGCCTTTTTGTACTTTTGCCCGTATCGATAGAACATTTTTGGAGTTTTTTCACTGTAGTGTGTAGTGCTTTGGTTACCAACAAAGATAATTCGTAAGGAAAGCTGTACTTCCTTTCAAGTTTTCTGGCCTGTATCCATGCTTGTTAAACTTGAGCTTAAAATGCTGAAACAATCGGGCACCAGCTCAATATCCTCCTAAATTAGTCCCGACCTGCAGCCACTTTTGTTTAACCTAAGCCTAAGATGTGAAAGATAACATACAAACTGTTTTATTATCCAACGGACGTGTAAAGTGATGTGACAAGTGAGACTCAGAAAGTTATCCTGCGGGTAGAGTCATGGACCAGGCCGTGTGCAGGCGCTCTTGAGCCTCAAAATTAAAACTGCCGCCAGAGCGCACGAATTTTCCAAAAAGTGGCCGAATCTTTCAGTTGGTCTTTAAAAATTCAAATACACTCCATTTGCAGATCTAGATTATATTCTATTATATTATTGACCTTTTCTGAATATACAGCAAACTATAGCAGGTCAAAGTTTGGATGAAAAAACCTCTACACATAGGTAGACTATAAACTAATGTATTAATAGAGTCGCCTTTTGCAGTCGATCATGGAAACTTGATTTCAATATTTAAAAATGTTCTTTTATCAACAAGAGGGTTTTAATTGATTTTGACAATTGCATTTTAGAAACAATCCTTGATAGACTACGAAAAGTGAAAGATTTATCATATTTCTTTTACTGTAAATAAATCTTTTAAATTGTTGGGTTTTATAAAACGTAACTCTCACAATTTTACTCATATTCAAACTTTCATCCTTATTCTTGTTACTTTTTATTTGGTAATTGCTTGTTCTCTTTCACGCAGTGTTTTCCTTTTTCTTTTTCTTGATCCCGTAGGATTTCCGAAAAAATAAATAAATAAATAAATAAATAAATAAATAAATAAATAAATAAATAAATAAATAAATAAATAACTAACAGTGCTTCACGCGATCTTTTAAGAAGACAATGAGTCATGAAATAATCGGGCATCAGCTCAATATTTTCCCCAATTCCCCAATGCCCCAATTTGTATAATTTATTTACTTTGTTTATAGCGTAGTTTTTGAGAAAGGTTTTGAAGTTTTTTGAATGTACATCCAGTTTTCCGTTGGCTTCCTTTCATTTTTTTCAATAAATACTGTTAGTTTATCACAATGCAGTTGTGGTGTGTTCAGAAAAGTCTTGTAGGGTGGTTGGGGTAAGGCAATAATGCTTTGGCCAAACAAACATGTAAAAATGTAGCCGTACATTAAACGTTTTACTATAAAATCAAAAAGCTGCCTCGATCATTGTATTTTAAACTCTTTGATGCTGAATTTTGGTGTAATTCCCTGTATGATAATATTGAAAGAATTCAACAAAAAATTTGTAAAAATATTCTTTGTGTAAGGTCAAAAAGTCCAGACATGCAGTCTTAGGGGAATGTGCCTGACTACCGGCTGTCTTTGTGGCTTGTGTTAAGAAATGTATAAAAGTATTGGTTACAATTGAGGTGCCAGTCTGGATCGTAATGCTTTCAAAAACTGAAACTGACACGTCAAGATGTTGATTGTAACACCACTTTAAATCTTTATTACAAGATAGCAACGTGACACTCAACGTCTAAAATTCTAACTGTCACTGTTCGTTCTCTATATACGTTTCTAAACTTACATAACTACAAAATTATCATCACTGCACAATGTCCCGCCAGTCTTTGATTGTTTCTTAAGATTAAACAGGATCACACCATGGAACATCCTGCTCTCAATTGTTGTCATTTAAATTTTTACCAATAATTTATTAAAAGTATGACGCTATCTCCTATCTCCTTCTCGCACGATCTTGAACCAACCTTCACACGCCTTAGCAACGTGAGAGACGCTTCGAGATAAAATCTCCACAAGGGAGGGCGTAACAGTTGTAATCGTTTGACCCTTCAAAAGACTTTTTTCTTTGGCTTGTGTAAGGAAAGGCTGTTGGCCTATCTTATTGAAGCAATAAATCTCAATCACTAAAAAGTCAATAAGGGGCCGTGAATAATTAAAGCATGTGCACGGTAAACGAAACTAAGTGCGTTTGCCATCAACCCCCTCCCCCTTCCTGAACGAAAGTTTGGAAATGCGAAAATCCAACCCAGCCTCATTCTGTATCATACCTATATACAATCGGTAATTACGTGGTTAAGAATATGCAGTGTTTTCAATCGGGTTCGAACCCACAACATAAAGCATCCAGTCATCTGGTTGAGAACCAACAGACAGAAATACACGACGAAATCCACTACTGGTACACGCCAAACAGTAAAGCGCGATGTTTTGGAATACAGAAAAACATGTAGCAAGATGTTGATATGAAAACGTGTAGTTCGATTTTTGTGCACGGAAATCGAAATACAGCCAAACTCCCAAACCTAAACGCGGAAGTTACGTTTGCCATGCGCGTGTTTTAATTAGCCATGGCCCCTAACTGATCACTACTGACACGGGCACCGAAAATTGATCCAAATAGAGTGCGTACTTCATGACTATAATCGAGTCGCTTTAAATTTTAAAACAACAACTTAACAAAACAGTACGTGGTAATCGAGGTGGAAGAGCAGTGTGAAATTGCAAGTCTAAATGAGGTCTTTAATGCTGTCTTTGCTTTGGCGGAGAGGCTTGATGTCCCCTGGCCATGGCCCTCATCCTCTCCCGATCAAGAACCTAAAAGTCTGAAACTTTTCGAAACCTTTTCATTAATTTCAGATTACAACAATATTCGCTGCTAATCAACAAGAGGCTGTATTCTACCTTCAACTTAAAAAGTTGAAATTTAAAAATTTAATTCAAACAGAGCTTTTAACACATCTTACGTATACGTAAAATTGACCAACATAACAAAAGCTAAAGGAATAACAAGAGGGTAAATGTAAAATTTCCATGTAGTGGTTTGGCCCTATTTTTATCTTGATATATACTGACAGCATAAAGAACTGGGGTACATTTCTACTCTCTCCAAGAATTCACAGTGAAAAGGCACACACTTAAAGGTATACTGTCACCTGTTCTAATTTTGCCACAGTTACCATGGAAAGAGGAAATTTTAAGCGGGTGGCCGCTTTTAAAATACAAAACCCTCACATGGGCATTTTGAATACCAAGGAACGTCCCTTTGACCATATATGGGCATATTTAGATTACAGGTGACTGTATACCTTTAAAATGAATTTAGAGGCTTGTGATATATGAATTGCTAAATGCTAGTAAATATCCAAATATAAGAGCTCCACTTGTTTGTTCGAAATAACAAACACCATCACTCCTATGTTGTATTAATGATGAAGTAGCTCAGCCAGACGATAAATGCGCTCCAAACAAATCCACAAGTCCTGCAACAGAACAAAAGATATCAGAGTCAAGAATGGGCAATATCATTAATTTGGAAACGTCATAGTACGCTGAATTGTGTGATTTTCAATTTATGAAAGAAATAAATCGCCTTCTGTTAAGCCGAGTTAATTGGGAGAGGAACTATTAAGATCGCATTGAATTCACTGTGACATCAACTGGCTGAGCGATCAGCCATTGTAACTTTATTTTTGAGAATTTTCCCTCGCATATTCCAGTAACATAAGCACAATTATATATTAAGAGTACCAGCTATATTATAAGTATTTGTCAAAGTTCTTTAAGAACAAAATCAGTCTTTGTCCTTAAATTCTAACAAAAAGACAGTGTTTATCTAACCTGGTTGATCCAACACTTAGGCATTTTGTTTTATCAGTTTCAAAGCAGTCGGAATCACAATGTTCGACATATTCACATGTGTCGCCACAATTACACCATCCACAGTTCAAAGGGTTTATCGTTGTGATGTTCGATACACACTCACGACAATTGTGACGACCAACATTACACTTATACAGAGTCACTGTGGGAAAAATGATACGGACCAAATGTCAAATATATTTGTTACTGTGAATAAAATTTGCATTTATTTATTTTACTTAATTTTAAGAGGATAAGTCAATGCATTTCCCACACAAATGGTGACGTATAACAGCTTGCATAAAAAAGCTAAAATGTACGCAATTATAATATAAATATAAAATTGACAAGAATAACGAATGACATAGATAAAATTGACAAATCATGCAATCAGAAAGTAAACGTATTCTTCACTAAAGATTTAAAATTTCAAATTTCTTCGTGGGATTTTAAATCAAAGGGTAGACATTCACATATGTTAAACGAACTGACGAGAGGAATATTGATTTTGATGAGCAATATTATACTTAAAGTACAACCACTCCGAAAAACGTTGCTATTGGAGGATAAGTAAGCATTTCTACTATTTCAAATTACCTGAAAAGTACTTAAAACAAATGACGCAATATTTTTAGTCCTCCTTTAGTAATAATGATAAAAATATTGTTGGAATAACAAAGTTGAAGAATAACAAACATAATCCTACCTGTGTATCCATGGATATCTTCGACGATGGTTTTACCATTATTCCACTGTAACGTTAAGTTAACAGGTAGCTCTTGCTGATTTGATTGATAGGTATACTGGTAAAGTGAAGATATATTTCATACATAAGAGAACACTCATCAGTAAATTAATCATTGTAAAAAGCGGTGACATCACCAAAGAATATCATGAATAAACCGCTTTTGAACGATCATATTGACGTGTCTTAGTATACCACTGAGGTGAATTAGGTAGGTAAAATCCTTATCAAACCAGTTCAGGCATTGTTCGTGTTCATCATCATCGTCATCATCATCATCGTCGTCGTCGTCGTTGTTGTCTATTGAATGAAGTGTACTTTTTTGTTCAAAAAATAACTGTGGATTTTTCCCCAAAACTATTGGTACCGTGATTGCATTTTAAAGTCCCTTCTTTATTCAAATTTCAGATTATCGCAAAATAAAGAATATGACAATGGCATATACCTTCCTTGCGTTACAGGTGACCAAATGTTCATTATTTCTCGTAGCTCCTATGCTAAGAGGAGTATTCTCTATTATCAGAACGCACTCATACCCTCCAAGGCCCTTGTAATTACAGAAAACGGATACAAGCATAACATAAAATTCACACACGTTCATGAATGAAACTAGGCAAAAAGATTAGCTCCACCCTAAGCACATTAAATTCTTGAAATGAAGTTTACAAATGCTTTACGCCCTCTTAAATATTCTAAATGTAAAATATAATTGTTTGAAGAGAATTCACATAAATTATACGCCATGTAGCCGTCATAGAAAGTACCACTCACCTTATTGTGATGAATATTCATTGTTGAAAGTTGGATTTCTGTATCGGTGTCAACTGGTATCAACACTTTTCCGGTCTGCTCGGCAAGTTGTGGACAAAATGACCGCCCTTTGATATCAGTGTTGTTAAAAGTGTTCTTTAAGAGAAGATGAACAAAGAAGTAAAAAATAACAATAATTGTTGGCTTGTTATGTTTTTCGCCCGTTGATTAAACTCCAAGTAAACTGTTTTAAGTCGCTTGAAGATAATCCAAGCGAATCATCTGGAACATACTTTTCATGGAATGTGTATCGAAAGTGTTCAATGAACACGATTAGAACTAATTTGGGATAATTGGATCTTAAAATGTTTCAAATTTCTCAAAAGTGTTATGTGCCATGTAGCTGAATGTTACAATTATAACACAATACTCATAAGTGTGTAATAAAGAGAAAAACATATGAGCTTACATTTGCAGATTAAAATTACTTTACTTCACCATCCAATTATCCCAAATTAGTTCCAATCGAGTTAATGAAAGGAAAATCTCATAACAAATGCTGTTGTGCTTTTGAGCAAGGTACCTTACTCCTCTGTGTTTCATTGTTTCAGTAGTGGTGGGCCCCTCAACCTTGTTACTCGACCAGCACTAAGCAAAGTTTACAAATCAACGTAATCCTAGGGCTCAAGTTGATTCACCAAGCTATGGAGGGCCTCTTCGGTATACCTAATGATTTCAATGGGCCCTGGGCTCTTCAAGAGCGCCTGAATGATAAATAAGTTTAACAAGTATTGTCAACGAGTCTGTGTTCACTTTCGAATGGTAAGATTGCTCATAGACCAACAAGGTCTATGGTTTGCTGCACCAAATGTGAAAACTATTAGACAAGATTTGAATATGCAAAGTTCACGAACATTTCATCAGATCGTAATGAAATCACCATTTTGCATATATGTTGAGAACTGATCAAATATCGTAGTGTAATACGTGGTTATTGATTTAAAATAAACTATTTATCGAATACCATGTCAAGAATCTGGTACAAAGGTGATGTTAAGTTTACATTTAAATTGTTATGTTATTTTGTTAAACACTAAAGATGTAAATTAACCTGTCTGAACGAGCTGATATATAAATTCGTCAATGCAATTGTGCAAAGCCCGCTGCATTTTGCATTTATGATATTGCATCATTAACGTCGGAAGACTGTAAGGGAACGTACACATGAAACGTGTGGTATTAAATATAGTGTTTCATCGCACCCCGTGTATTTATCATGATAGACTGAGAATTGGGCATAGGAAAAAGTAACAAACACGTGGTTGAGGTGACTCTTGCCTGGTCGATGGTGCCAGCTAAATACTCATTTGAGTTTAATCTGCAACTTTTCTGTCCATAAAAATTGTAACTCAGGGGTTACGAAAAGGGCAAATCGATTGAAATCCACCACTTTAGTACAATAGTAAGTATGTAAAAGTATCTACAAACAATTAGTTGACCAGCAAGTCAGATACGGTGATCGGAAATGAAGAGGTGCTCGGCTGTGAATCTTGACTCTACTGTGACTATGGCGAGTGCGAAGTATTCGACACAGAACTTTTTTCGACGGAATTAAAAAGAACATGAGATGAAAGTTACTCTCATGAAAATATAGATTTTGAGTTTGCGCTCAGGATAATACCTTGAGTTCGTTAACGGTACATTTGAATGTTATTATTTAATTATTAAATATGATATATATTCTACAGTATTAAAACCCTCCCGGTGCATAGTCAACGTAACGATTCATGGATGAGTGTGGCGTACAGAGATAAATGGGTAGTTTCTATATTCCCCTTTCAATACTTACATTTGAACCTACCACTATTGAAGAGGTATCATCTATCGGACAACTAGCTAAATAGTGTACACATCTGTTTTCATACACGCACCAATTACAGGCCCAATTACTCGTGACACACCGAAAACATCTAGGGACAGATCGAAAGAGTGATCGATTAAAATCTAGGGAGATCTAGATATCGAGAGAGAGACAGCCAGAAAGAACCAGAGAGACAGAGATTGAGACAGAGACAGAGGGGGAGGGGGAGGGAGTCCCGCATGGGTCATTTTTCATTCGTCACGGTGTTACATATATATTTTATTTATTTAAACAGACAAAAAGTACCCTAAACATCAAACAATCACAAAAACAAATTACCATGTCTTTTAAAAGTGGAATGAGATTCTTCAAAAACATAGACATCGCAAACCTTATATATAAAATCATTAAAAAGTCGTGACGTACGTCCAATCAGGCCATTTTTTGTAACATCAACTCTACAGAAAGGGATGTGTAATAGAGGTCTGTGTCCAGCAGAGTATCTAGGTACGCATAGGCCATAAAAACCTGTACAATCTGTTGAGTCATAGGAAGATAAAAGGCATTTACGCACAAACTTACTATCAAATAGTTTCCTACGTAAGAACAAAGGTTGAATTTTAAAAGATTACAGAGCAAGTTATAGTCACAATAACACCAAGACGAAGAGTCACTGTGACATCCCTGTTTATGATGTAAATATCTCAGAAAACGTTTCTGAATCGAATCAATACGGTTTGCCTGACTGTCAGAAATTCAATTGAAAATGATTGTATTATATTTTAAAATTGGACGCACCATAGTAACAAACAGATGTCGAAGGACAGCAACTTGAATGATCAAATTAAAATTGCGTTTAATGAGACCAATTATGCGATTAGCTTTACTGGGTCAAATAACGATAGTGTCCTTGTAGAGATTCTTATGACATCTACATTACGTTTGAAACAACAACAACAACACAATAGTTATGTTCGTTGAATTATATTGGTTAACAAACAACAACAAAAACAACAAGAACAAGTACAACAACAACACAGCCAAAATAAACATAAACAACAATCGGCAACAACACCAACCAGGTTATAAAAGCTTTTTGTCATTGGTTCTCCTTGTTGATTAATTGGTCTATTTGATCGGTGTGACCTCTTGACCTCAACACTTTGCTGTAGTGACCATTGTATCAAAGATGCCCTTATCACTGGATATTATTCAGATACGACTATCCGTAACAAATATGATGGTACGTCCCTACCACATAAATGCGAGTGTAAAGCTAGAAATCCTTATAGTTCTATAGTTCTGTCTGAAGATTGCCGGATGCATGCATATATATATATATATATATATATATATATATATATATATATATATATATATATATATATATATATATATATATATATATATATATATATATGTATCAGTGCTCGCTGCTAAAGCAGAGCGTTATAAATAACAACACAAAATTACTTCAAATACACAGTAATGATGTCTGAAACAGATATTACTTTGTTCTCTAAGTGATTTTGTGTTATTTCATTTAGTTTCTACTTTAAATTTCCACGCTACACAACACTTTGGAACCTGTCATAATTCAATATCACGTTTTTAGGTATATATATATATATATATATATATATATATATATATATATATATATATATATATATATATATATATATATATATATATATATATATATAATACTTTTTGTTCATGATTACAAATTGACAAATTCATTAAAAAGCAGAATAGCAGACTAGCGTTAAAATGAAGTTCAATAGTACATAATAGATTTGATTTTCTGAGTTTTTAAATATTGTTTTATCATTTCAATAGTGAATCTATTGCGAAAAAGGGGGTCTTGCATCGTTAAGTTAGCAATATCAACCTTGATGTTCTTTTGACTTTAGTTCGAAGTTGTATTACTGGTGTTGCTGTTATCTATTTGGTCACCTGATTTGAATCAGCAAACCGGTTCTATAAGATATCTATGTATATGTTTTGTATAGGTATGGTGAATGGGACGGATATGATTCTATAAGATACATGTGTATATGAATTGTATAGGTATAGTGAATAGGACGGAAATGATTCTGTAAGATACATGTGTATATGTATTGTATAGGTATGGTGAATGGGACGGAAATGATTCACTTACGAGTCATGGCGTGAACAATCGTAATAGTGGAAGTCTGATCTGAAAGTGCAATTGAGTTTTAAAGACATATTGAGGTTCCATTCGTAACTTGACAACAATGTTTTCCTCTTTCTTTGTTTAACTCAAACTTCCTTTATCAGCAATGTCTCATGAGAGAATACATTAATCTACTTTAAGTTCTTGATTTCACTTGCATGCGTCAGCATCTTTTTAACTTATTCTATAGATGCAACCTGCAAATCAAGCTTGAATGTCTGCGCTCGTGATCGTAGTTGTTTGGTTCAACTGACATGTTGAAAAATACTGAATGAATGGGTGATCATGCATATATTCGACCTTGGTTTTAGACAAAATTTAATGAAACCATCGCAATAATAAATTAATGGTAAAGACCATTAATTTATTATCGCGATGGTTTCACCTATCGTGATTAAAACCAGGGTCGAATATATGCATGGTCAGCCATTTATTTAGTATCTTTAAACATGTCAATATAAGTAGTGTCCCATATCGAACAAAATTCATGAAAAATGGCCGACTTTGTCTCTTTAAGTAAGTTTGGGGGCTGTTGCCATCTTTTTAATTGTATCACCCTTGCTGTATTTTTTAAACTTTTAATGAAACATACCAGGCTAATTATTGAAAATTATTGTACAGAAACAATAAAAAATAAGGGATTCCTTGTATTCGGACAATATAATGAACGAGTACTATGTCTTACAGTTGATGGTATGAGATTTTTGTTTTACTGTCGGAGCAAAGGTAAGGTTGTAGGATAAGGAGAAACTTAATAATAGTAAGCGTTACCCTGACCTTCGCCTAAAGGTATGGTTGGTCGATTGCCAATCGGAGGGGTGTCACACGTCAGGGTCTGACCCTCATTAACTGCAGTAGTAACATATCCATCAAATGCACATGAATAACTCTCTCCATCACCAATGTCAGGTAGCCTCACAACATGCAAAGTAATCTAGAAAAGAAATGTAGAAAGACTCGTACGTGCTCCTCAAAATTTATGTAAATACATATTTGTTTGATTATATAAATCCTACCAGCTAAGTCCTATACAGATAAGCGGAGAGTGACATGTGAAAATTACTTTTATCTGTGTCAATATATTGCTACCATAAATATCAAAGCTGGCTTTTCAATCAATATTCTGAAAGATCGATTATTAGACCGTCTTTTCCTAGCTATTAAAAGTTCCCTAAAAACATCTACGGTTGAGCGTACAGTTCAAAACAGTTCATATGGGATCGTTTGAGCATCCGACACTTATTATCGCATCGATTAAAGAACCGAGAATAAATGTCATTAAATTGAGGCAACGAATAGATGTTTTCGGGAAAACGTTTGATTGTAATAGTTTTATATTCTGATTAGTTTAGTACCTACCTTGCTGGACACATCTATTGGTGTGCCATCTTCGGGCTCTATTGACTTTATAATTGCACACGTTACGTTCTCAAAGACGTTTGGCCAATAAGGTGACGGATCGGACACGGTGCACCTGGCGTACGTTGAACAGCTTTAAAGAAGCAAACACATTGTCTAATTATTAGACACTGAAACTAAAGGAATGTGCGAATAATGTTTCTTTTCAATATTGCTAAATATGTCATTAAAAAAACTAACATTATGTATAGCATTATTGTATATACTTTTCTCGGTTGAACTTGAGCATAGTCCGTCCCACGACATCCAATTTAATCGTTTTATCACAGCTTGCTTTAGTTGGTTTGCGTTCAAAAATTCGATTTTCAATGTTTTATTTAAATATTTAGTACTTCTTGTGAAATTTTAGTGCATACTTTGCACAACGACATAAAGTGGTTTGTGACTTTTTTTACATTATTTCGTTGACAAATACACTGCATGAAGTGTGGTGATGGAGCTGATGGTTTCCGCAGAGGAAAATTTTGCACCAGCGTACTGCACGAAAAAGTGTACTTTTAAGTGGAAGTAATTTCCAGAGAGTTTAAATTCCGCATTTCGGACATGTCTCAAGTACTTTGGCCTCTGAAATGAAGGTTTCGAGAAGGCTGTTGGTGGGGACTTTATAACAATCATAAGAGCGCATGATCTGGCCTGCAAGGAGCAACACTATCTTCACAAGGTATGAATTGATTCATGAACTTGAAGGGCCCTCATTACTCCAACTGAGACAATGCCTTAGTCGCTCGTCTAAAGTTGGAGGGAGCTGCATCTGTTCCAAGTTGATAAGTGAAAAAGATTACCACTATTTAAATAGATGCTCCGTTGCGAACAAACCAGGAATCGGCTTAGGGCATCCATGTTATTAAAGCAATGGATTTATGTTTGCCATTTGGTGGCGGAGTAGGTAAGTGGAAGTTAGAGCTAATGTCAACAATTATCTTTTGTCCTTACTCGGTAGATATACATCCCGAAGGTTGCATTCACTTTACAGTGTCAGTTTTTAAAATAGCTGAAGTAATACTAACCTTCTTTTAAATGCACACCAACCGCAATACGGATCTCTTGATCTAACACATTCGCTATGGGTGATGTACTGGCTGCATTGTTCAACCTTAACTTTACGGACCTGTTATTGGAGTCATAAAAAGTTAATATTTCTTCACGTTTTACTGATGCATCTCATATTTGTTATAATAAGCCACTCCAGGGCAAGGTATACACTTCGGTTCTGACCAGATTACACCGTATACGCGCTCAGTCATGAAACTATTGTCACGGACCGGTACGATATCACGAGTCTACTTTATATTTGACCTCTGTGATTGACTTATGCAACTAAATTGTGTTATGCCACACGCTCACGTCATCAATATACTGGTATTATCATAGGCCCTCGAGGGTCTGTAGTATAAAATAATATGCTACATGATTATGAGCATGAAACAAAGAAAGAACCATAGAAAGCACAGAGAACGATAAGGTAAATCATCTTGATTTGAGAGTCGGAAGAAACAGGTAGCAGAGCCAGCTTTTTTCCTTATGGTGAAAACGTTTTAAGTGCAGCTCCAGCAATTGTTTTGTACATCAGAAGAAAAACTAGGATTGTGGCTAAATTAATTTCAACGGAGGGAAGTTTACTAAACTTTGTGACTGTCCTCTAGCATTTATCAGTTATCGGCACCACTCAATAACTTAAATGTTACAGTCAAAAGGTATGATTCAAAAACCCTTTATATGTCGTTGCTCTGAAGAGAGTCTTGTGAAGTTTGTATAGCTGTGCAACGACCAAGTGCTGAACTTTGGAATAAGGGGCCTCTTTTTAGCACAAAGGGGCTATCCAATCGAAGAATCACAAAGGTCAGATGGCTAAGCCAATATTAAATTAACCTTTATTTATTGCCAACTTTCGACAAAGTCAAAGTTGGTTTCATAAGAGCCGAAAGTCTGGTTCAGGCCATGAATAAACTTTGCGACAACAGATCGACAGCAGCTTATTCATCGTAAGTATACGGTTCAAGTATGATTTATATCAAATTTTCAAAATAAAATGCTTCTGTGTATACGTACTGGCAATTAAATGTGATTTTTACAACAACTATAAAATCACAAGGAGAAGCACAAAATTCACATATCCTTTTCATGACATCTATGATGTTTTCCATAAAGAATTAAATATAAATTTTACTTTCTATATTATTATTATTTTATTATTTATTTATTTAGCCTTCAAAAAGAAGAAAAAAATACATAACCAAAAATAACAAGATACAATACAACAAAACAACGCAGAATAGAGCTAAAACGGCATCAGCAACATGTTAAGAATGTGCCTATTATGTACACCTCTTGTCAATAAAAGATGACGTATACTGTCCGTTAATCCATCCGGTGTAGGAAAAGTCTTCATACTTTGTAATACAGAATTTGAATAATGTTTATCAAAAATATACCGAAAGAAAGAAACATTATTTTTTGCACAAATCTTATTAACACGTGAGAGTAAATCCGTGTGACCGTTCAGATTACCACGAAAGTTTATGTTCAAAAGATGCAAATAAAAACAACGAGCACGTGAATTGTCAGCAAAGATTGATTTCAGTAGTTCAAGAGAACTTATCTCTAATGATTTTTCAATAGTCATAACATTGAGCGCTTTCAGGAACTGAGTATAAACGATCTCTCGTTTTCCTTCACAATTTAATTGGGACTTCTGATCAACTGGCCTTACACTGCTTATCGGATGAATGCATGATACAGGAATTGCGCATTAGATGAAACATTGAAACGGTATCATAATAGTATTCATGTGTACCAAGAGTAAACGCCGAATAATATACAGGATCATTCACATCTCTAAATCAATATTAAATACTCACGATATTATCAGTGAATGTATAGAAATGCTTCTCATCAAGATCAAACACCATGTCTTGAAGAATCGGCTTTGTGCTGTTTTTGAACTTAATCTCTTCGTAGGTATTGGCACAAATACTGTTGATGAAATGCACCTGTAACGAAAGGATAAACTCCTTTCAACAGATAATGCCACTACCAGAAAAATGGGATAAAAACACGTTCCGCACACTTTAAGCGTGAAATGACTGCTAATGGTAGCATGAATTATAGGCCCAGAAGGTGTAACCTTTGATGAATGTTTAACCGTTCCTTTTTTATCAAACGCACGCCCTACTTCTGCTCCCAAAAACATATTGAAGGTTAACTATTTTGCTCGCAAACGATGCGTCTGTAAAATATTCTAACCCGTGTACAAGATGATTAAATTTCATTACACAACGGCACACCACTGCAAGTGCAAATTGCAATAATGTGATGTTTCATTCTGTGTGTTAAAGCTCCAGTTACTGTAACTAGGCCTTTGCGCCTCAGATTGTTTTGTTAGACATTTTATGACGCCTATATTACTCTACACACTGTAATTTTATTGCATGTGTTCAGCATCATTTTTCCTATAGAAAAAAAATGGAAGATAATCTAGTGGTTTTTCCTGTTTTCCTGTGTACTAAGTATGCATTTGCTTTAAATTTTTCGCAATGACCGCTTTGATCAATACGGGCATACCAACTGAATTTTACACGGAATTGCCACTGGCTTAATGTTAAGTATAGTTTTGTATTTTCACATACAGAAGACCTTGGGCATGAGAGAAGCAATTAGATTTGAATGTGTCTTAAATTGCTCAGGGATGCGATTTATTTTAGACACATGCCAACGTATGAAGCTTTCTACTTTGTAGGGGACACAGGCAGCATAATCACGATAACTACAGATACCATAATAAGTTATGATACAAAATCACATATGTAAATTTCCCATTCATCACATAAATATAAAGTACCATGAAAATAAAAGTCAAATAATTAAAGTCCTCTGTTCTACAAGTTGTGTGGCTCTGTTTCCTGAATAAATAGCTTGACATTAATTTTAAACCTTTTTTAACAGGACAAATGAATTCTGGACAAACGCGGGTCTTTGTTGAACAATTAGCTTGCATTTGTAATTTGCCTAAAGTGTGCGAGGAACCCTGCCATTTGCACTCTGCTGTTCAAAATGTTGGTGAGACAAGTCTTTATAGAATCGCCAAGACACGAAGTTGATAAGAAACAAATAAACTTGCTTAAAACATAACGTTATGATGTATAACGAAAAATATGTAGAATCGACTGTATTTCTTATGATATTTTTGTCCTGTAGAAAAGATTTTGTAACTGACAAGGTACTTAAATCAAGTAACTCCAATCCCCATCTGTGCCGTGTGAAAAAAGCATGATTTCCCTTTTCAGTGGATTTGCACCCATCCCACATATTATGAATACTTCCTAATGCTTGCTCCTCTGAATGATTAACATACATAAACATCTCGTATAATGCAACACACAGGATATAGACGTAGAATGACTTTTTATGTTTTTATTTCATTTAACGTTATCATGTTAAACGTTTCTGAAACTGTGACGGGATTTAGTAGCTGTTCTTCTGAAAGAAGACAAATTTCACGAAAATTACATATATGTCTGAAAACTTCTACTGTTATTTATAGCGTGAATCTTAGGGATTTTATTGCCAAACTTGAGTTATCTTACTTATTTCCCGTTTGTACAATGCAGAAATGCGCACAACGTAATAAAAGTAGTGTTACGACTGCAACAAAGCGTATTAGTGTACGTGATGACAGAGGCCCATTGGACAATGATAATTATGATATTTATCATGGTGATGATAGTCGTGGTGAAGGCCAAAATTAGACACAATGACAAGGGAAAATTCAAGCGTTACATTGTATAAGCAATATCCTAAATTTGTTTATAAAACGTCGTGTCGGGGGAAATTTAGCCGTCTTTCTTTTATGATTGCGTGTTGAGTTGTGGGCTCTTGCGTTTTAAGGTCAGTTAGACTTACCTTTAGAATAGTTCCCGTGCCAGTACCCAAGAATCCAACTGTGTGTTGCTGTACAGTAGTTACAGCTATCGATGTCACCAAGGTGTCTGTATAGTCTTCTACGTCATATCCATGTTGATCATTGACTCCATTTGCATATGTGTAGTTAGTAACTGCAGAGCATTCGTGAATTTCTCTGGTGAACTGAAAGTTGACATATGGGAATTAAAAAAACAAACACTGCAAAGCAACCTAAAATATGATTTAATAAATGAAAACGATTGCTTCAAAAATCAGCTTGCGCGAACATACAAAATGAATTTGAATCATACGAAAGATCACAAGAGTTGAATACAGAAACACCATGAATCAATGAATAAAGAGTTTGCGAGTTAGTGAAGCAGCTGGGGAAATATTGTTGATTTCGAATTCTGCTTGGCTAGCATGGTCATGGGTAACTGCTAAGTGTGACAAACAGTCACGGGTCGCAGTTACATTCGAATTACGCCATGTTCATTAGCACGTAACAGTAATCTCTGATTACAGTATATGCTTTTTTCTAATTCCGAAAAATGGCTGGATTTTCAGTTTCAGCTGGAGGACCTAAGCTCTGTCTGGTGAATAATAAAGTAAAGTGGAATCTCTGAACAACGCTTTTCCCTATGACGTTACTCACCATCATTACAACACAAAATAAATATCTGTCCTTCGTTTTTTAAGAAGTATTTTGGAGTCACATCGCCATGAATCGCACAGTTGGTACCTTATCGTGAACACAATCTTAGGAGTGGAATTAACAAGTTGCAAAAACAATTCAGTAATAAGCAGCGAATGTCACGATCAAGGCTAGTGCTATTGGATTGGCTGTAATTAGGCTGAAACATATTGTAGTCTGTGTGGTTTCACTACTCCACGATGCCAGACGAAGACAGTATCCAAGCAGTGATACCATTAGATATCAGCAAGCCTTGCCATCAACTTTTGATATAGATGTTTGTACGAGTGTGTGTAGCCTTTATACTGTCATACTCTGTAGTGGGACCCCTGAACTTGCCCTATATATCCCTTGGCCAATTAATGTTTCTTTTCTGTATCAAATTTGTATCATATTTTAACAAAGTGAAAGAAATAATAACGGGTAAGTGAGGTAATTACAGACTGGTCACGGGGGTATTTCTCTTTCTAAAGTATGACACTGTATCAAATATGTTGTGAAATATTAGTGCATGTAGTTTCTTATACTGATTTCTCATAAAGAATTTCAATTTGAAAACATCAAGACTGTGATATACTAAAGTACAACGCCCAAAGGGCGCGCCGATAAATCGAGATATCTGGGATATATGTCTGATATATGAAAGTCATGCAGCCGAAGGGCGAGCTGAAAAATATGTCTGACATTTTAAAGTAACGCGCCCGAAGGGTGCGCTGAAAATTATGTCTGATTATTAAAGTTACATTCAAAGTTAAAGTTGTAACTGAATGATAAAATTCTTGGCCGGCACGATGCATTTTAGGCAAGCATGAGCCTGTGTCGAAATTCAAAAACACACTGACCCCCCCCCTATTGAGAATTTCAAAACATGCTGAGCCCCCTATCACAAAAGTCAAAACAGGGTAACCCCATGAATCCACTGTCCCCTCCCCGGCCGAAGAAACTTACCAGTCCCTCATATTTCCTGAAATTTTCCCATTATGTTATTTCCCCTACATCTCTTCTAACAAATACTGTCGCTTGACATTCAGAACCAATAAAGCAATGACTTAGCCTATTTAAACTTGGAGTAGGGTTGATCAAATAATTAACAAAGGGGCTGTAGAGCGTTCTTGTTTAGTTATCATTTTATAGTTTTTTTAAGGCCACCGGCCCATATGTGAGGGAGGTGGAGAGTATTTACAGAAACCGTACAGGCATAATCAGACTTGCACGTATTTCAGATCTATGAAAAATAAATAAATAAATGAATAAATTACAGTCTTCTGTTATAAATTCCTAGCTCTATTGCTTTATGCATAAATTATTTCAATAAAGTAGTCTCATCTGATGAAGTCATTAGTCTGTGAAATTTGTGATAGTTTGGGTAGATATATATTTCTTCGGGTAAGTAAGTATTCAGTAACGTCACTGATCTCGCACAGGCCACACGCACACCGAAGTCGCTCCTCCGAATTGTTAAGTTTTCCTGTATATCGGACACATTTGTTTATCATCTCTCGAAAAACCGGCGTAACAGCGGTCAGAGTAAACAGTCTACGTCAGCGTTCTTGTTCATGAGGTACAAAGTATTTTCCGTGCTGTGATATTCTTTTATCTTTTATTTGAAAACACCCGGAATGGTAATACCAACGATCTAAAGCCTCTCCAATTAAATAGATAACTGTTACAGAAAGTATTGAATGTACGTAGATATTCTTCCCATGTGTATTACCGAGACTTCCATTCATTCAAAAAACACTAAAATGTAACATTTTCTTGATTTATTCATGCATTTCGTCTGTCAGTTATATAATGAAACCTTTGTTTGAGAATGACTTCAAATAATTATTTTGATAATCTCCTTACGGTTGAAAATGTGTCGAACAATTAAACATACTTACCCAAGGTGTACCGAAATCACAAGTAGGACCCGTTCCACAATCATGTATTTTATGTATTAGAGATAATTAGAACGCCATGACAAGACACTTACGGGCAATGATCCAATACACGTAGCACCTCGCATCCAGGAAGCAGTGTACCGTTCTTGAACACTTGGTCCATCATTTATGATACATCCTTCAACAGCATCTTGAAAGGCTCTTTCAATCGCACTCATTTTGTACATACATATTGCAGACTTTGTGGTCGGTGTTGGAGGATTATTCACGCCCACAGCGAATGCAATGAACAAAACTTCTTCATCGTCATCTAATGCCAGTGATTGACTGAGATCTTGTGCAGGTCTGGTGATATATGCTGCTTGAGCAAGGTTGTATGAATCATCGCGACACCTCAATGTCACTTCAGAGTAGGAGTTGAAGTAGTATTGATCGGCCAGCTGACATACACGAACAAGTTTTGAAATATAATCAGAACTGTTTGTGAATGACCTTTGTATTGTAACAAAGTAACTGTATGCATTGTAGCTGAATCCAGCCACATACGTGACAGGAAAAGTTGTCGTGAAAGCCAGAGCGACATCAACTCTTGTGCTGCCACGCCTGTCTTCCACTACCTCAAATATCTGATCGCCTTCAATTCGTCTGCCACTCACAAACGGTATACCAGGACCATTTGATGTGCTTGTCGTCCCAACGTACAGTAATGGGTGGCCAAGGTGGTAATTTGGCGCAACAAAACCTACCGAAGATTCGTATGTCTTATTTGAGACAACAAATACTGGATCATTAGAGCCAATTACAGACAACAGATTATAAAGATTTCGCTTTTGGCAATCACCATGGTAACCACCACAAGTTATAAGGGCACGATTGTCATAGTTTATTGTCAGTATTTTATTGAAAGTATCATGTTGTTCACCATCTCTATCATTCTCCGGTCCTGTTGTGACGCTGACAAGAAAATCCAAGTTTTCATTTAACCTGTACAGTCGATTCACTCCAGCAATGTACACGTTTCCAAACCAATTCCGTATCAAGTGGTTCAAGCAACATGAGTCAGTATCAGTGAAGGTTGCAACTTCATGGATGTTGGCATCGGAGCGTTGGTTTAATGCAGAAATGGTTAGGAGGACCATGAGGCCGATGGGTCTTAGCAAGCCTGAAGTCAAACGCATTCCACCCATTATTTGCTTCTGTAGTGACTGTCGATAAGTTGATCTATATCGTTAATACATAAGGAGAGCGGCGAATATTAAATCATGGTTGCTGTGTAATTGGCGTTGCTGTGGAGAGACTATGCTATGAGTAATCACAAGCTAAATATAATATGTGATTTTAAACAGTGCAAACGAGGAGTCGGTGATCAGACAAGTGTCGTAATTTTGAGTGCAATAAACAGATACATGGAGGTCATTTAATCTAGTGTCTGTGACTCTCACTATGCTCTGATAAGACATACAAAGATAAGAGATTGAAATGTTTTCCTTTAAGGTGGAGCTGCATGTTTACTTCACAGTTTTTTCAAAACAATATTTCTCATCAAAATGATAAGGAAACTCCCTCATACTATATATTTTCAAAAAACAGAGACTCTAAAGTTTAGTATGGTAGCAGTAGTTACTCGAAAAATGAAGTGAGTGTATATTTGGTGTAAAAAACCTCAATTTTGGTATTAATGATAAAAATTAATTTAAGTCAAAAACTTGACACTATTTTCTGAAATGTAATATTTAACTTGAAAGAAGAGTATATGTAGAAAATATGACTATTTTATTTTGCATTATCTATCCTCATTCAAAACTGGCAAGAGTTGACAAACTGGCATTCAAAACAGTGATCAAAATCATGATTAGTAAAGTTGAAATGCCTCTTATTTAAAATGTAAGAACTTTATTGCCAAAAAACCAGTCATTTTTTGAAAACGCACTTCAAGAACATAATGTTAAAAATTAAGGAAATTGACCCAGACACAGTGGAGTTAAATTCTTTTGAAATTTTGAAATTTGGAGGAGAAAGAAGCCAGGAAATCGGATGATTTGCATTTATTTGCATAAATTAACACTTCTTTATCACGAAACTTACGACTGCTTGACAGGCTAAAAGGTGAACCCCACCAACATTTTAATCTTGGGTTAACATATTAATTAAAATTGAATGAATATTTAGAAAAACGTGATTTTTGAGCAAAATATGCTGTGTTGAGTGCAGCGCCCCCTTCAGTTTGTCTTTGTTCAGCGAACACTGACAGCGAACACTAAGCGAAGGAAAATACAAGAGGCGAAGTAACAGTGTCACTAAGAGTCGCAGACGATTTTTGACACGGCAATAGTGTCACGAGTATTTTCAAAGATGAACGAAAAAATATTAAGGAACAATGGACTTATTGAATGCACACTCAGGCCAATGCGTTAGTTGTTTAAAGCTGTTATTATTATGATTATTATTATTATTATTATTATTATTATTACAAGTTTAGGGGCTATAAGTATTATATAGAAATCTAATAACAGTTCATTGAAGCTGTGGGAATTTTGAAAAAGAGATGTTCGAATGCAGGCCCATCATGGCAGTCGTGGGCGCGTACAAAACAAGGCACAGCGCGCAGCGACTGTGGAGTGTCTATGCCAGTGTATTTACATTCATACATTCACGCATGCGCACTCGTGTGCCAGTGTAGTCTGCCAATATGAGCATGCGCCATTGAGTTCACCTGCGCGTGAATGTGTAGTCTGTACACTACGTCTTGTGCTATAATCTTGTCGTTGAGCTTTGCATGTTGACAGAAACTGGAATTACTGCAGAGAATACTTTTCAGGACATCACAAGTGAGTCCCTAAGGTAACAAGTAGGACGTTTAGGAAATCCTTTCAGAAAGTTCACGCCGCCTGTGGCCATTTTGTGGAGAATAAGCTTATATGTACCTGGAGCGACGATATACAGTATTTCTACTATAAATATTGCCAGATAATATGCGATGGAATTTTGCGTTTCACGTCGTTCAATCATTCAGATGGAAATGTCGGCCTTCTCCAAACTTTGAAAACATCAGGGTGACAGACTTTGGAATGCTAACTCTTGTATAACAATGACGTAATTTAATGAGAAGACATTTGTATTCGAGCTCGGCAACATTTTTTTATTTGAGAACTCTCATCATGGCGGATTCACTGAAACAGTGAGTATTCAACAACTTTTTCCTAAGTCCATGTAGCACTTGTGCAAAAATAAGCGAGTCCACAGGCCTTTGGCGAAATAATAAATGCCTTTTTCACCAAGCTGAAAGGTTGAAAGATGCGTCCGTCGCTTTGGGACGAGCTAGATAATGCAGTCAAACCCAGCTGGGCATAGAAATTTGCCATAGTATGACTTTGTTCTGGAGACGACCGGCCGTGTGGTGGAACTTTGCAACAAAGTTTCCGTATCTGAACTGACGTACTTGAATGACAGGTACAGGAAACGATGCCCAATAAAAACGCATTCTCGTTGGATTTTGATAATAATTTTTCAATCACAATGACACGGAAATTATGCCTCCTCCCAACAGAAGGGCCATGGTCTATTTTTAGCCCTGCTACAGTATGTCTCAGTGCTGAAAAGGCCATATTGTTGTCATGTTGTTATGGCGACTTTTAAAATTTGCATACAACTGTGAGAGTGAAACGGGTTGTTTATAGGTCACAAAACTTTTGAGTCCCACTGTCGAATAGTTACCATGGCAACTCAAAACATTAAAATAAGTCTGGTTTTTGTGTTCTCTGACCCGAACTCCCCCGCTAGATAATTTTCATATCATTCAAAGTAACTTTTCTTTGGATATTAGAAAAACTGATATTTTCAACCCCTAAAACGGTTACCATGGAAACATGGGGCAGTGAAATCGATATCATATTTGGTCTTTTCGGCCCAAAATACCCTTATGGTGAAATTTTCACGGAAATTGAACGTATGATTATTCGCGTTATTATTTCTATATAATACTTATATTAATTATTAATATAATTGCGTGAGTGGGGAACGCCACATACCTTCTGCGTAGGGACAGACCATTAGATCTTGGGAGGGGGTGGTCAAAAACAGAAGAAAACATTTCAGAGCAGAACGTTAGGAAAAAATCTTCAAACTAGTTTGCAAAATTAAAAAAAATAAATAAGAGTACAAATGCATAAAAAAATCTGCAAAAGTCTTTAAAATATTGAATGTTTTTTAGATTTTACCGACATGAGGCAGCTTTCCGCATTTTAAGTACATCCTCCAGGCACATTTTTAATTTTATTGTATACAATTAGAGTGACTGTATCCATTTTACTGGAAGTTGTGATCATCTTATTTTTTCAGGACTTTTGTATTCTGATCACTTGAAAATTTTAAAATTATAGAGTCTGTTTTCTACTTGTTTCATGCGTACAAACCAAGCAGGTACACTAGGTAAAACATTGACTCTATGGTATGGTTGTCAAGACAGAAAGTTATATTTGCATTTTAAGATCAAGGTGAACAGATGCAGGCCACATCAGGTTCATTTTTTTCACAGCATTTTATTGCAATGATGAATGCAAGAATGGGTAAACAAGATAAATGTACGTCTGTCGCTATGTTTTCGTTTTCAAAAAATATAATCTTATTGAAATCAGTGAACTGTAATAAAAGTTATGGAACACTGTCTCAGATTTCTTTTCCTTTGATTTTTTTATACGAAAAAAGTCTGAGAAAACACTCCCCAAGTGCCACTAAATAACACCATTTCAATCTCCGTTTTTCAAAAGCTCCAACGGCAGGTCGTCGCTTGTGGTGCTTTGCACCACTTCTTTGCCCTCTTGTAAGAAAATCCTGGGGAGAACACTGATTTCTCTATAGCAAATACTGAATGAATCTGCATGAATAATCGTTTGTGTGTAGTAAATGCTGAATGACAATTACCTGAAAAAATTAGTCCACCTCAAAGAAGAGCATGATTTAAACAAATCTTAAGGGACTTATGTAGCAAATTTCAAAGAAATTGGACAAGCCCTTTCATATGGCATAGATTGCCCTAAAAAGACAAATATTGAAATTTCACCACATCTATACACATCAAATCAATTTGGAGATGCTACTACAGAGAAATAGATGTTTTGATCAAAAAAGGGCAACATTTCGCGAAATCTGTCAGCAATATAAATCACTAGGCCATGTGCATGTTGGCGTTACAGCACGTAATCTTATTTGCGCTAGTGATATGGATGTACATTGTATCTTCAGACACCGTCGAAGTAAAAAAATCATAAAATGAAAATTTAATCATAAAAAAATTAGCACAGCTATTCTCGTTTGTAAAAAAAATACAAATTTGAAAAAAAATTAGAAATTTACAATTGTAATAAAAAAATTTCACAATTTCATTGTGACCATTCCCTCCCAAGATCTAATGGTCCGTCCCTTAGTTATACACGATTTTATGTTTTGCAACGTCCTAGTAATTTACGCTATTTTTAGTTTCTAGAAAAAAACATCAACTGAGTCTCAACGGCCCAGATTCTGTCATATTGTAAAGAAAAATTCTGTAATTTTGCGAGGGAAAAATTATATAACAAAACGATTATATACTGAAGACGTGAAAGAAATGTTTAAAGTATATCGTAAGATCTTGACTGACAGCTTGAATCCCTAGTACGGCCAACATAGTAGCTCACAAGCAATGTTTTTAACCGGGACAAATAGCGGTGTGAGTGTTGCCAAATGATTGGACTTGGTACAAGTCTGGGATTTGTGAATGTTTGAATGGAGTGAACGAAATGATTTGTATTTTGCTTTCATGTGAAACGCGCGCGTGAGTGGAGTGGACGCGATGAGTCGGGTGAACGCTATACAGGGGAGTTTCAACCGGAATCATGCAGAAACTAACTCACTATACTGCGCAGACTCAAAGGTAACGCATTCAATCGGCGCAAAAACATGGCCTGCGCTACCAAATTCCGAATAGGTTTGTACGAAATAGGAGAGACACAAGAGAAACTATAAAATTATAAATGATTTTATTTTTTAAAAATTCACCGACTTGAACCAAGTCTACCAAATGATCAATGGGTTGCAATTAAGGTATTAAAGTATAAGTCATTTGTTCTCCTAAGAAAATTGTGTCCAGTTATTCAATTTATTTAGAGATAAAGCTTATAAAAACCTGACCCTTTAAGTAAAGGACAAAGAACCCTTGACATAAATACAGTTCTGTATTGGAAAGATATCATGAAAAAATAAATGTATGATTTTCGTGCAACCCCCTATGGTGACACATGTAACCTCCACAAATGTAATAATCTCCACAAATGTAATATCAACCACAATTGTAATAAAATCAACCACAAATGTAATAAAATAGTCAACCATAAATGTAACGACCTGCAACCACAAATGTAATAAACAAATTAACCATAAATGTAATAAAACTCAACCATAAATGTAATAAACTTGAACTTGCATATGTGATCATTTGTTTATCAATGCCCTGAGTAAATAATAACTTTAATAAGTAATGTAATTGCATACTTTCCTGAAACTATAGGTTTTCTTTCCGAAACACAGAATAGAATACTTTGAGAACGCTCTCAGAAAACGGCGAGGTACTGATCAAACCGTTAGATAATGGAAGTGGAACAGCAGTTCTAGACACTGATAATTACATAATAAGGAAGCGTCAAAATAACTCGTCAACCAGTGATACCACACAAAGTTTATGACAGATGACTCAGAACAAATAACAGAGAAATATAAAACCTTATAACAGAAACTTACGACACAAAACATGTTGACGAGAACATATATTTTAATCTAGTAAAAAACAATAAGAACAATACCTTGAACATAGTAGAACAAAATTATACATCCTGGCATCCCTAGTGAAGGAACAAACTTCAAGTGGGACAACATAGGAATACAGACAATCTATCGATTATTCCACACAATGTATCCACTGAAGACGAATTTGAGGCAATTGATTAAGAAAGTACGGCAATTTTCGAAAAAACGGCGTTAAAGGATCGTAGTGTTATACAGTCTTCCCCACTCTCATGCTGGAGTAGAGACTGCACTGACATTCATATTACAGCTGTGTCTCGCCGTGGCCAATCAGTTCTATACACAAAACAGTGAAACGTAAAATAAACTTTCAAATATACGTACAAACACACTAAAACGCAAACAATCAAGATATGAATAATGTGTGGAGTGGCTTTCCTTATTACATAGATCAATATTTAAGGGCTAATTCCTCAATTGCAACGACAAAATAGATTTATTACATTTATGGTTGATAAGTATTACATTTATGGGTGTTTTTTTTATTACATTTATGGTTACCATTTATTACATTTGTGGTAGATTTTTGTTACATTTATGGGCGATATTACATTTATGGGTGCATTTTATTACCATTGTGGTTGATATTACATTTGTGGAGATTATTACATTTGTGGAGGTTACAGCACATGTGCGCAGCCAATCCACACATGAGATTGTTTGCACTTTTGTGGAGCCGTATACTCCTTTGTAAAGTTCTAAAACCTATTCAATATTTTTGTGTCAAGCTGCTACCCCTTTTGTGCATTATAAATGCACTGGCGTACATTTTTATGTGTAAGGGAATGGATAGAATTAACAGAAGGAATGCTGCATGCTGATGCGCTTTGGGGGAGGGTTATCATTTTTCATGCAACAGTCTAAGGAGGGCGATTTCATTTTGTGCACGAATCAGAGGGAGGGTAACCTATTGTGTATAAAGAAATCGAGTAGATCAACAAATACAAAATGTTAATGAACAGACAAGGAATTTGAAGTATATGGGGGAAATTATGAAATATCCAGAAAAATGGACAGATATAGATATGGTAGTGTAGTTTTGACTATATTTGTGCTGTTAAACACATCCTCTTAAAACACAAAGTATAACACATATTTTTTAAACAAAACCGTCGAAAATAAATAGAACGATCAATCATGTATATGCAAGAGGCAATTATACTTTGTTTTGAACAAAAATAAAACTTGTTTTGAAGTTGTTACATATTGCAGTGAAGAAATATTTTGTTTGAAATGTCATATGAAAAACAATCAAAAAGGCATGTCTTAGTTTTAAAAAAATACAAGAAAGTTCTGAATCAGTTCTATCACTGCTGTGGCAATTATTAAAAAAGCTAATGATGATAAGTTCTGAATCTGTCTCAATTACACCAATCAGCGAACAAGAAAAAATAATAAATAGTACTAAATCAGTCTCTATTACACCAATCAGCGAACAAAAAATAAAATAAATAGTATTAAATAAGTCTCTATTGCACCAATCAAAAAGCGATATTAATAATTACACGCCAATTTTTATTTTGCCCTCCCTCTTTACAATTCTAGAGAAGCATGTGTACAGTAGCTTTTTTAACTTTTTGCATGTTAATCATTTGATTGTTAAGTCCTGATGTGGTTTAAGAGAACATCGGTCATGTCATACTTCTCTAATCAAACTGACGGATCACCTTCTCTCGAATATTGATTCCGGGCTCTTTAATGGGTTATTGTTTTTGGATCTACATAAAGCTGTTGAACCGGTTGATCATGATATACTTATAGATAAACTCGCTATTTATAGTATTTCTGGGTCATCTCTCCGTAGTTGTCTGGCAGACAGAACTTAGCTTGTTCAGTCGGAGGTCCTTGCAATTGTAAGTGGCGTCCCTCAAAGTCTATCCTCGGCCTCATACTTTTTTTATTTTCATCAACGACCCCCCCCCCCTTGACTTTATATGGATGAGTTAGATATGTTCGCTGACGACCAGACTTTGTGTGTTTCAGGTAATAATGTCGATCGAATTATTTGTCGTATGAACGATTATGTTGTCCTAATCTCATCGTGGGTTCTTATAATGCTATAATGAACACGATTGGAACAAATTTGGAACAATTGGATCTTTATCTTTTTCAATTTCTCAAAACTGTCAGTTGCCTTATCACTGAATGTTGCGATATTACAAATTACTCATAAAAAGTGTGTAACTTGAATGCAATGCGGATAAGCATACATTTGCAGATTAAATCGATATTACTTCACCATCCAATTATCCAAAAATACTAAAGTCTTCTAGTCGTGTTAATAGCAGTCAACACGGAAGAAACTAAAAGTACAGTCATTGCTTCTTGTAAAAAATAGACATATTACTAACAATTGAGGTCTCTATTTGTGTCACAATACACAAAACAATGATGTCTAATGTCTGTTCTCCTGTGCTCTCAGGCGTCGAAATTGATTCTACTTTAAGGTGGGATGTTCACGTTGATAACCTATGTAAGAAACTTTCTATAAGTATTGTTCCCTCACGAACTATCTTTCTGACTTAACACTGGTTGCAAAGCGACCTACGTATAGTCCACTTTACTGCGTTATTGACATTTATATCATTGACACCCCCTTAACTGACTGACGTTTTTCATCGAATTTCATCGAACACCCGCAATGCCAGTCATGGTTATTTGTATCTTCCAAAGTTCAAGACTGCCACAGGTCAAAAGTCTTTCTCTTTCCGTGCTGCCAGTACTCGGAATACAATTCCCCCTGCGATTAGAAACAGCTCGACTTTGTCGATTTTTAAAGATTAAATTGGTATTTTTTTAAAATTCCAATATGGCCGCCACACCACGTGACTGATCCATATGGGTTTTTTTCGCAAACTTTAAAGTACTTACACCAAAGATAATACAAGCGAAATTTCTAATGAAATGGTATGTTGGTTCTGGAGGAGACGATTTTTAAAGACTAAATTTGGATTTTCGCAAAATCCAATAAGGCGACCAAGATCGTATGACCGCTCAAGATTGCATATGCCGATTTCAACGACCAGACGTCATACTTGCTATACAAAAAAAATTAAAATTGACCAGACCCTTTAGTCATTAGGAGAAACCATTTTTTGAGTTTTGTAAAATTCAATATGGCCGCCAGGTAATGTGACCAATCAAAATCTGTAGGGTCAGGTGCACGACTACTCATATTGAGCATATATTCAACTCCTGCAAAAACAAAAGGGGCCCAGCCAATTTGCTTGGGACCCTAATAATAACGATGAAGAACAAGAACATAATTCGTGACAAGCGAGCTAGCTCAGACCAGCCCACCGGTGCTCATATTCTTTTCGCTGAATGTGGATTTTGACCCTGATTTTTTTATTCGAAAACGAGTTTAACATACATATAAGAGGGATTGCTATGGATATACTCTGGTAGGTCCGTCTTGCACATATTTGTTTGTTGGTTGTGTTAAAGAGGACATGTTGCGAACTTATACTAAATTCTTGCATATCTTTAACGTTACATCGATGACAGCTTTGATGAAGCTTCATAGAACCTGACAACTTCACCAACTTCGTATTAAATTATCATCCTGTGATTGAATCTCTTCCTCCTTTTCTGGTATGTCTAACTCTAGAAGTTTGTAAATTGTTGTCATGGCACCTACTGCCCGCGTTACCTGTGCCTGTATAGACACTGGCTTTGAGTCTCAGATGACCAAGTGAGTATTACAGTTTAGCTTCCCCTGCAACTCGGTAGACTGATAAAATGTAACCAGTTATGCTTATATACTTTAAAATTTCTTTACAGGATTTGTAAGGGGTGAAAGTGACATGGGCACCATTTTTATCTGTGTTAATTTCACTTTATGTTGCAACTGAGTTTAAGTGTATGTGCACGCTAAAAAATACCTGGTGCGAAATTGCTAATGTCTAGTATAGCATCGTGAAAGCCAGTGACAATATTGCGAATACTGAGGACAACATGTTGTGTGCCTAGAACAACACTGTAAATACATAGGAAAATATGTGGAATACCAAGGACAATAAATTAAATGTACAAGACAAAATGGTAATACTCAATCGGGTAATAAGTTTTTTGTTTCTACGGTGGTCGCGGGAAGACACATTGTTCAAATTTCTCTGTTCATTACGGAGAAGATAAAAAAACAAGCTTTCCTAAATGGAAAAAAAACCAATTCATATTTACGTTTCCTTACCCTAAAAAGTGGTGTTGAAGTTAATTCTGATCGTATCGTGCGTATTCAATCTTACTCACTTACCGTCTCGTCTTCTTTTGATGATAATTCTTCCGAAACGAATCTTACCCAGAAGAAGGAAGCAGGAAACAGGGACTACCATCTCAACAGCGGCCAAATAAAGTGTAGGTTGAGTAACAAAGACACAATATTCCTATAAAGGAGATATCATGTGACACTTGTTGAAATTTCCCTACTTATAGGAAGTGCAGTTCGTAATGTCAGTCAACTTGTAACTCTATAGATTGGTTCTCAAAAATCAATTTGAATCTTTTTGAACCAATCAGCTGATATTTTTCACAAAAATGTCATATGAAGGATGCTGCATTCAATGCCTATAAAACCAGTGTTTGTGTCAAGGTTTAGTAACAAGGACACAATATTCTGAAGGAGATATGATGAGACACTTGTTGGCTTTTGAAATTTCCCTACTTACAGGAAGTGCAGTTCTTAATGTGAGTTGTATCTCTAAGGATTTGTTCTCAAGAACCAATTTCGATATTTTTTTATTATATTTTTCACAACATTGTCATATGAAAGGCGCCATTAAAGTGCCATTAAAACACGTGTTTGTGTGCAGATGCGGTGACTCAAAGCCATATATGATATTTTACATCTAATGAAATCATATTCCAGGCGATAAGGCTAAACGGTTTTGGGAAGTAGCAGAATATAGAGCATATAGCTTTGGAGAATATGTGGAACACCAAGGAAATGAAGAGCCAAGTAATATTTATCTATACCTGAGCAGACCTGTTTGCTTCAGCGAAATCAACAAGCAGATTTTTACATCAGTCATAGTACATTTTAACGGTGAGTGTTTTCTCGGGTTACTGATCCACCAAAAAACCCAATTGTTGTTATTCAGTCTTTTTCAGTAGGAATTATGACTCACTGTAGGTAAACCGAGGGTTGACCTGCAATAAGTCTGCCAACTCTAGGTCTTCATGACTAAAAGCATTCATAAGTACAACCCTTTGCTCGACACTCATACAGACAGTAGAATATTCGAAGTCTAGAATTGCAGGTGTACAAGTCACATCGGATGTCAACTTAATATCATGCCTACATGAATTTTGATTTTGATGCCTTTACTTAAAATAAAATTGTCATATCTCACAATGGTGAGCCGAGGTCCTAGGTTTACTGTTCAAAATACACTGTGAATAAAATCTACGGGGATTTTGCATGACGGCGATATTGTCGTAAATCAGTTTGATGGTGTACAGACCAAGCTTTCCAGAAATTTCTTTGTACTATAACAAACAAAATAATAACTTAACATACATACATACATACATACATACATACATACATACATACATACAGACATACAGACATACATACGAGACCCATAATAGATGAGAGTGTCTTAAATGTATACAGCCTACATTTTATATTCATCTAACGTAACTTACACGTTTAACGATAAAATACTTTTCATTTGCGCGGTTCCTGAAATATATGACTGTCTGTGTTAAACGAAAACCTGTGATCCTTAACATAGGCTTTGGATTTAGTCAGAGTTTAAAGTGATCGTTAAGATATAGAAGATACTGTCTGGATAAATAGGATGAGTTATTTATGATTTGTCTAATTCTAATATTATTCCGTATCAATTTGGCTGACAATTTTTTTAGTGGAGTTTCACAAGAAATAAGAAACGAATTTTGTCTTAACGTTGAAATGCTGAACAACAAAGCAACACCGATTCGCAATTAATCAAGGAATTAAACTATATTCAATAGTTTCATAACATTCCTATTTTGGTCCTAGAGTAGCCAGTTCAGTTAAAAAGGCCAAAATGCAGATGACAGAGGAATATCTTGTTTTTATGTGAATTTCTACAGATTTGTAGGCAAATGAGACACTGTTTGTCTGTTTTACTACAGGCGGATTTTATTACACGTACATTCTGACCTGCGCAGTTGCCAAACAGTACATCCCCCATTTACAATTCCCTTTACACTGCATTGTCTAGTCACGCATTGAGGCATAGCAAGTCTAATTAACTGAACAAATATCTTTTATTAAGACTGATCGCTGGATCATATTGATATTTCAAAAGAATTTCAACGAAGAAATGGAAGAAGCTGACAAAAACATAAAAGAAATCGTGAAAGTCGCCATGTAAGTCACCAAAAGACGCATTAAGAACTCAGAAGGCGCGACAGCGCCATTCGTATTACTGCTTGATGTAGCAATTGTTATAGACGTAATGGGAAAAGTACCGCACGACAGATAGGAAAAAAGTATTTTCCTCTCAGTGGAGTTTGTGCAAATTTTGAAGATGCTCCAAAATGTCAGTGTGAATATTGCATCTATGAGACAATCACTATGTGCAAGAGCATATGCATTTCTCAATTTCATGCAATTGGCTGACGGCGATATCTATGGTGGGATGAAGATACACGTACATGCGGGAAGAGCCCCAGTCGTGCTGACAAACAAATGAGGTGGTAAAATACAGTATCTTGTCACCATGAAAGGGACGAATTGAAATCGTTCAGCTTTGGGCACGCTGAACCTACATTAATTTAAACAACATTGTTTTATTCACAATTCTCAGGCTAGCTGGGTAATTGTGTGAGTTTCAATCGTCGAATCAGGACGAGACATATTTGTGTAATTTGAAAAGTACATATACCAGTATTCTGCGCATTTTTTATGCAGTAACGGTAGATACGCAGAACGGACAGAGCGCAAATGACACGCAGATTGCCATAGAAAAGTTTACAATTTTTTCCCACATTTTATTAATTAAGGTTGGTCAATCTGTACGGCGCTCAGCTTGTCCCCGTATCTATTCATTTCGGGAAAAGCGAAGATAAATCAAAATAAACAAAAAATAATAGTAAAACATTTGGAACGCTCTGCTTAGCATCGAGCACTCTAATTTCCCACGAAGACATCTGTATACTTCGAGGATATATATATATATATAAGTTTATATAAGGAAAGATTTGGCAGTTTTAGGTTTTAGCGCAGCTCGTGTAAAAAACATGCTTTGACGTATAGGTACAGAGCTAGTTCATGAGAGACAGAGAGGTTTCTATATGGGAGATATTGTCTATATAAAAGAGAAAGAGCATATAAACGGAGGATAATATAGAAAGACAGCGTTAACTTTAGACAACATATTGGGAGAGGCTGACAAGGACACAGAGATGTAGAAATGGCCATAGCAGTGCCTTTCAAAGTTTGCAAATCCATGTTCTAGGACTTAGTGGATTTTTAACAAGATCGTGATATCTGGGGCGTGAGCTATCCTGCTGCTGTACGATGTATCATGTAAACGACTCCTATTGAAAATCTCAAATTAGCAGCCTACGGTTACCAAATGGGCTTTGGTCGTCTACTCACTATTGACATACGATCAACATTTCGGCATTATTAAAATTAGAATGTTACTCTGAGACAGACTTTTGGGTCGACTTCAATTTTTTTCCTTTACTTTTCGGGTTCGCAACTTCTGTCGACTTATTTGGAAACCCGTGTAGTAAAATATTTTTCATTTTCTTCTTTTTAATGAAAATTAAAAAAAAACTTTTGGCGATCCAGCTGAAACAGGATACAGCGGCCATTTTAATCGAAACTATCAGTAAATTTTGAGAAATTTGCGTTGAATCGAAAACCTTACATGACCCATTATTTTCATTGTAGATTATTGAAAGAAATACTGTGAACTTTCCTCGAGAAAAGTTTGAACAAAACTTAGAAAGCTTCTATTTCCAAGCGCGCATTATCTCAACCCCTCAAGCCTGAGAGTGCCAAAGTCAACTTTCGTCATCTTTATAAAATATAACATATACATTTCTTTATAAATCAAGATAATTTAGGGAGATTTTCTCTGATATTTTTATCAAAAACTTTGGGCAATAAAAAGTTGTCCATTTGGTCGAAAATAATAAAACAATGCAGAAAAATTCTTATAGAATAACAATCTATTAGGCCGTAGGCTATAGGGGCGTCTACGTGCACCTCCCCCACTGGATACCAAACCTGTATTTTTTCAGAAGCCTCGGAATCCTCAGAATAAGAAATGGAATTTTAACAGAAAAAATATGGGTACTCAATAGCTGTTACGGTCATGTTTTGTAGGGTATCGCAAAATCACGATATTGCGACCCACATGTATTTTTGTCAAATCTGTTACGTTGTAATTCATCTCCTGGGCTTAATTTTTAACATGACCAATCGTATTGGGTATCATTAGAAAGGTAATTTATTCTCCTTTAGAATGATACATTGCAATATGCACTATCTTCTATTCTTTACATGAAAGAGGACCAAAACTTACCCCATAACCCAAAGTTTTATGTCGCAAATTACTGTCGAAAATAATCTTAAATTCTACCAATTATTTACCTAGACGTAATACAAAGGAAAATGCTTTGTATTAAATTTGTTTTATTTGCTACAGTTGCATGTTAGACACTAAAATTAAACTACAGCATCCCAAAACAGTTTTCAATATATTTCCTAATAACAAACCCTGGGTGTCAAAAGACCTAAAGTCGACTCTTAACAAAAAGAAAAGATTATTTTTTCCACAGTACACCAGTTGAGAAAAAGAATGCAAACAGGAAAGATATAAATGCGAACAGACAGGGTAAGCTAAACTATAGGGGCAAAATTGAATCCAGATTCAGTTTAGGTAATCTTCGAGCAGCATGGCATGGTATTAAAAACATGGCAGCAGTCAACAGGGCCTTCGACAATAATAGGTCAAAGGTCAGTATTCAAGGTATCGATCATGATGACAGACGCGTTTAATTAAATTCTCCATTCGTTTTGAAAAGTTTGACTTCTCTTTTCGTATTACCAGCATAAAAGAGTCTTTGTCACCTGAATATTCCCTCGTCATTGCTCAAGAAATGGTTTCTAAAACCTTAAAATCGCTAAACTCCAATGAAAGCCCAGGCCCAGATGGCATTTGTGGACGCACCCTGAAGATCTGTGCTAATCAGCTTAGTGGGGTCTTTCAACACCTTTTCCAGATCTCTCTTGACACTGTTACTATTCCAACCATCTTGAAACACTCTAACCAAATCCCAGCTCCCAAGAAAACAACCCTAAATAGTTAAATGATTTTGTCCCGTTGCGTTTAGAAAACACTAGAAAAATTATAAATTCATTATTGTTTCGAAGATAGAACACAAACCCGACCCTCTTCAGTTTGCGTATCGTCCTGGAAAAGGGTAAAAAGATGCTAAGCTTTTCATTTTAAACACGTTGTATAAACATCTAGAAAAGCCAGGTGCACATGCTAGAGTACTCTTTGCAGATTTTTCAAGTGCTTTTAATACTATTCAACCGCTTATCCCCGCAGAAAAATTTCTGTTGAATTTTGACATTGGTCACCAATTTGTGCTCTGGATTATTGATTTTCTTACCAATATATCACAAACAGTGTCTGTCAATGATCGCATGTCACGTTCCAGTTGATACACACTTCAACTTGGTCTCCTCAGGGCTGTGTCCTTTCTCCTCTTCTCAATATCCTTTACATCGATGGCTGTAGATGTACGCACAAGGTTAATCATCATAATTGCGGATAAGAGTGCGCTACTTTCACTTTTAATGGAGTCCGAGTATGATCTTGGGCCCCGCTCTCAATGACTTTGTTTACTAGAGTGTGGCCAATCTTATTTGAACTTGAACATCACGAAAACAAAAGAAATGGTCATTGACTTCAGGAGATGTGGAGACAGGAGGGAGAAGACCATCATACAGAATCAAGAAGTGGAAATTGTTTTGACTTATACTTATCTTGGTTCTATTTTTGATGATAAATTAAATGTGAATATAGCACTGATGCCATAGTGAAAAGGGGTCAGCAGCACTTATACTTTCTGAGAAAACTGGATTCATTTAGAGTTGATAGAAATATTTTATCCCTCTTCTACGAAACAATCATTGAAAGTGTTCTAATTTTTTATTATATAAAAGTGACCTTACCACTCTTGTGACGGCAAATAAGGCCATTAAAAATCGTGCGACATTCCATAATGCTATGAAAAATTGTCAAGCCAGAGACAGGTAACTGTCTTGACTGCGGTATAGCCCGCTTGGTCGTTTGTCTATGTTTCAATAAAGATCAGGTACTGTCTCAGTTGTCAACCTCTCATTACGAATCACCTCTCACTTTATCTGTCACTGCTCGGGCATGCGCTAAAGTGAGTCGCTGACCAAGCTGCAGATTTCGCGATCAGCTTAAGTCCGCCAGTGTTCAGCTGTCCGCCTCTCATTGCGAATCACCTCTCACTTTATCTGTCACTGCTCGGGCATGCGCTAAAGTGAGTCGCTGACCAAGCTGCAGATTTCGCGATCAGCTTCAGTCCGCCAGTGTTCAGCTGTCCGCTAAAATTTATGAAAGAAAGAAATCGGTAAGTTTGGGACAGTAATTGTTTAATTAAAAGTGAACTTCAAACTGAAGGGTTCACATGCATGCCCTCCCTGGCGATCTAAGGGACTGGTCAGTTTCTTCGGCCGGGGGTGGATTCATGGGTGTCACCCTGTTTTTGACTTTGGTGATAGGAGGTCACTATGTTTTTCAATGCCCCATAGGGGAGTCAGTGTGTTTTTGAATTTCGACATGGGCTCATACTTGCCTCAAATGCATCGTGCCAGACACAAATCTCATCATTCAGTTGCATTTTTCGGTGTGCCCTTTGGGCGCGTAACTTTAATAATAACAAGGCAGTATTGCTAAAGGCAATGAGTACTTGGGCCGTGATAGAGTAATTTTGAGGACAATATATACTACTATTCAAATATGGTCTTGAATTTCCTCCTGTCAATTAGGCATTTGATTAACTGGTTATTAAACGAAGCAATGGCATGACAACGGCAAAATATGTCTAGCAACTTTTGTGGAGTTTGAGGCAGGGGTTCTTTATTTATAGTGGAAATTGCTTAAACTCCTTAAATATTCAAATTACAGCAGATTTCTTTTGTTCTCGATGGTAGATGTCTAATATTTAGATGGGCATATTTAGATTTCTACCCTATAGTTATCCCTAAATACCAAAAATCGGACATCCAGCATATTGGCTTGCTCAGAATTAGATATGCACATAATTAATGAGGTACAATATGTGGTGTCATAAGGTGTCCCATCATACCAAATATGAAGGGTGTAGCACTTGTGGTTACTGAGTTGTGGACAAATATATATATTTGAGGTCAAAGGTCATTGAGGTCACGTGACATTTTGTCATAATAATTGTATTGCTAAGTTATTCCTATATACCAAAAATCAGACCTCTAGCTCTATTGGCTCGCTCAAAATTAGATATGCACATAATTAATGAGGTACAATATGTGGTGTCATAAGGTGTCTTATCATACCAAATATGAAGGATGTAGCACTTGTGGTTACTGAGTTGTGGACAAATATGTATATTTGAGGTCAAAGGTCATTGAGGTCAGGTGACGTTTTGTCAAACAAATTATATTGTTAACTTATCCCTATATACCAAAAATCAGACCTCTAGCTCTATTGGCTCGCTCAAAATTAGATATGCGCATAATTAATGGAGTACAATATGTGGCGTCATAAGGTGTCCCATCATACCAAATATGAAAGGTTTAGCACTTGTGGTTACTGAGTTATGGACAATAATGTATATTTGAGGTCAAAGGTCACCAAGGTCACATGATATTTTGTCAAAATGTCTGAGATATCTGCGTGAACCGATGGACTCACTGATGGACTCACGGACGGATATGACCCAATCTATAAGCCCCCTGGACTTTATCCGTGGGGACAAAAAACTGTGTCACTGCATCCTTTAGGCAATATGAATACGATGAGAAACTAAATTTTTATTTTTCTTGGCCTTATACATGGGAGTCTATACAGAACTGCCTTATACATGGGAGTCTATGGAGGTGTAAACTAAAAAGTCCTCTAACACTGCCAAATTCGATCGCATTGTGAAACAAATCGACGTTTTTGAGTTTTGAGTGCAGACAGAAATAAGTTTTGAGGCAACATGGCTGCGACCCCATGTTGACCCCTAGCCCCGCGCGCATACGATGCTATGTGCTACAGCTAACACACAGCATCGTACGCAGGGCTAGCGAGAGAGTTGCCGACATCGACGGTTATTTACGAGAAGTGAATAAAAGACTGTCATTTTTGGAAGCGATCGAGTAGCTGAGGTAGGCTGGGATACGACTTGGGCCCAAGAACGCTGAATTTCGGCAGTAATTTGGCTTTTTACGTCAAGTCCCAAAATGGATTTGAAGTCACCGACCCTACGTACGGGTCTTTGCAGGGCTGTGGTGAGCGGGGCGATTAGCTGTAGCGGAACACACAGCATCGTACGCAGGGCTAGTTGACCCCAAGTGAAAATGTGTTTGCGATCAAATCTTCCTATTTTTTTTTTCAGAATTTTCGACAAAATCATTGCTTCTTAACGGAATACTCATTTCGCAAACTTGTGACGCAGTTGAAATTCAATACTCTAGACATCCTCCAAATTATCCAACCATTCGCGTTAGAGTTCAGCTCGCTTAGAGTATCATAACATTCTTCGGCCTTCGTTTAGATCGACCCTAATCTCTCCCATTTAGGAAATAAATACACAAGCTACCTTGACAAAACTTCGTGCACCATCCAGGACCAAACGCACTACAAATCTGTCTTGACGTCATCATCTCCTTACATGGTAATCGGCATACCGTATTTTTTTGCAAAGGAGACACAGAATACGTCGGAGTATTCAGTTTCAAACGTATTACATTGTGTGATGTTGTCAAAAAAAGGTAATGTTACTGCAGTGGTATAAATTACAAAACACAAAGTTCAAATCAGTTTATTTTGGACTGGCTTTACTCAACATTTCATATTGTTCCTTATGCCAGATTTGACCACGTGCTTACTGGCGACCCCTTTACATGCAAATTTTGTGTCAAATGGTGTGTTCTCCTGGAAAAACAACGTACGATTTCTATATGAAGGAGGCGAAATTTGCCCTCAAAACTCGAAACCACCCCTTTATGGGGTGTACCTAGCTATTTTGAACGAGCTTCTCGAATCTGCAGCTCTATTTCGAAATGATGGTCGGTTTTCTCAGCTCAAGGATAAGTGTTCTCCATCGCTGTGGGCATTACTATTCTCAACTGGGGGTACAGTTTCCAGTCGTAATGGTTTTCATTGTGTCCGGGATATAAAACCTTTCCTTTTCACAATTTTACTTTGATTAACACTAGTCCACATATTGTCAGCGATTAAACATGTTTCAAGTTTAAATGTTAAATTCTGGTCTCGAGCCCTCTTGTTCGACCAAACTGAAATTACCCCTCCCACTTTGGCTCGTCCAGTGGGTGTAGCAAGGGTCGTGCCATCGACTAGGAAACGGAGGGTGCATTAATTGTTGCATTTCGATGCACATTTTGATTATATTCAGAAGATTTTGTGGCAAAAACTCAGATAGAGAAGCATTAATATTCACATCTCACTTATTCAAGACTGGCTGAGAGCAGCACTTCCATTCAGTTAACATCATTACGCCATTTATTATGCCAAGAAAGATGAAGCCAAGACATTTTGCCCTCCCTGGTCTCAGCCAGATATGGTCATACCTTACAGTTTCCCAAGTACAATAAGACATATTTTCAGAGCCCCCTCCATATCTGTATGTTTAAAATATCAAATATCAAACATACAGGCCTTAATTTGCTGCTTATCTCCCCGTGTCGATGTCTGGTATGCACACATTGTGAAACGGGGAGGTATTAGCAGCAAAGCCCTGTATTTCAGAGCATGCCCTCCAGCCGCAAGACTTCCATATATCAGATATATATCGGAGATATTTGGATGCTTACACTTGGCGCCAGAGTTATCGGAACACCAAATTAGGTAATTACCCAGCAACTTGGCTGAGCACTTTGCTATTTGACCTGGCATTTACATTAACAAGAGTCTGTTTTATGGTCTGAAGACTGATAAGAAATCCACCAAACTCAGCAGGCAGCTCCTCCACTGAGAAAACTGAGTCTTTAGACCATAAAACAGACTCTTGTGTAGGTAAACGCCAGGTCAAATAGCAAAGTATTTAGCCAAGTTGCTTGGTAATTACCTAATTTGGTGTTCCGATAACTCATGCACACGCTGTTATATTTTTGGTGAGCCCTTTGGGTGCAGTACTTTAATATATCAGAAATATATGTCAGAAATAAATTGAAAGACTGTTTCGCAAAGTGTACTAATCATTATGAAATCTGCAATTCATATGAAAAGCATGACAAGACACCCCCTGTGTAATAGAATCCAATGTAGTTGTATACCTGTGTAAGTATATATGTTCGTCCACAATAAAAACTCGAAAACCGCAACACCTTTCATCTTAGTATTTGATGTACAGGTGCACCGAGGGATGGAGATGTGAATTTGTTCAAATAAACATGTCAGTGTCAAAATATGCAAATGAGGGTAAAAAGGAAAAATCCTGCAAATTGCTAAAACTTAACCTTAGTTAGGAGTGTTCAAATTCTGGTGAAATTTGAATATTTGCATTTTTGGAGCAATTTTTCCTGTTTTTGCTCAAACATCTTCTCTGTAAATCAGGAAATGGCTTTTTCGATTGCTTTGAAACTTGCTGTGCATGTTCCTTAGGGTGACCACAGTAAGGTTTCTTCAAATTGTGGTAAAAAATTCATATTTGTAATTTCGGGCCATTTCCCACGTTTTCGGTCAAATAATTTTCTTCTCTGTAACCACTACAGCCGCCTAGGTGGTGATGATAAAACTCCACAATAGACTTTAATCCAATCAAAGACCAAACAGTGCTTCATACATTTAGCCACCAAGCAATCGGGCATCAGCTCAAATTAGTCGGGTTCACAGATAGCAAACCATGGCACGTATGAAACTGTTCTACTCCAGTGAAATTGTAAGGTTATTGACCCTAAATGACCTCATGTAAATCCAAAGTCAAGACAATTATTGTTGTCTTGTCGTTTTTTGCCCCTGCTTATATTTAAACAAATATGGATGGAACCTTTTCGGGGATTTTTTCACCGTACTCCTGAGTGGTTTGGTTACTATGAAGATAGTCTGCCAGGTAAGTAATACCTGGGTTGGGATTTTCTGATCTGCAGCCATTCTTTTTAAACTTGAGTGAAAAATACGTGATAAAATAGTGTTATGCACCCGTGGATATGAAGAGTAAGGTGACGAGTGAGCCTCAGAAAATGTTGTACTCTACCCCTTTGTCATTCTGACTGAGTACTTCAAAAGCCCAGTTTCTCTGAAAACCGAAATTTTTTTAAAACAGTTGCGGTGTTCTCCCCGGGATTTTCTGGACGAGTGGCGGCTAAACTTCACAAGAACCCTTACAAACAACGTTTTATTGCAGGATCAAGCCATTGGACTACAAAACATCTGTCACAATTATTGACTATAATTTTAACAACCATCAAAAATGGTCTTTTTCGATATTGTGACAAAGTGTATGAAACAAGTGGGTTGAATCAAATGTGGATACTAAAAAATTCGAAGGAATTGTTGCTTGATTTAAAAGTCAAGAAAAACAAGTTCAGCTCAATCCGAACATTTGACTTTTCCACATTATACACCACAATTCCCCGCGATGAACTTAAAACAAAGCTGTCATCTCTTGTTAAACAAGCTTTCCTGCATGAAAATGGCAGTAGAAGGTACCAATACATTACCATCAAACATAGGTCAGGTTATTTTAGTAACAACATGGATGCCAAGCACAAATACACAGATGAAGAAATTATTAAAATGCTTAATTTCTTACTCGACAACTATTTGTTAAGTTTAGCGGTATGACATTTCAACAATCTATCGGCATACCAATGGGTACAAATTGTGCACCCCTTCTTGCAGACTTATTTCTGAATTCATATGAAGCAGAGTTCCTACAATCTCTCTACAAAGCAGGGTCTAAAAAACTTGCAGGGCGTTTTAACAAGACGCACAGTAGTCGATGATCTGATTAGTCTAGACAATCCAGACATATCAAATTACTTACATCATATTAACCTTTATGAGTTGGAAATCAAAGAAACAACAGAGGGTAGGAACTCTGCTTCATATCTTGATCTGTTCCTACAAGTGGGTACTAATGGGCTACACACTAAGCTGTATGACAAAAGGGATGATTTCGATTTTGAATCATAAATTATCCCCACTTGTCAAGTAATATTCCATCTGTACCTGTTTATGGTGTGTACGTGTCTCAACTTCTCAGGTATTGTAGGGCTTGTGATTCCTACGCTGATTTTCAACTGAGACACAGCTGATACGCATCAAAATTACTGAGACAAGGATACACAACAAAAAGATTTGTTAGGACTTTCAAAAAGTTCTACTGTCGATATGACGACATTGTGGCCAAATATGACACCTCGGTCACTCAAATGATTAACGACAGCATTACCGGCTTTGACTTATTACAGTGATTCACATCCTGTATCTTTTCATACAATATTTAGACAATTTTGAGACCAATCCTGACGGGTGTAGCATGCTAGCAGGGTACGCTTACCCATTCCTGACACCTGGTACCACCACTAACTATCAGTGGTTCAGGATGGTCCTACTTAAAATCACAAATGTCCCATGGACCTGGTAATATATAAACTTGAACGGATATGATTATTGGACCAGTTTAATGTCATATTACATAACAATAAATGTAATTGTTATGGTAATGAGTTTCTATTTTTAACCAAATTTTACCACTCTATAATTGCTCTGTGGAGAACACTGAATAGTGTTAGTTTAAATAATTAATTTACTTTGTTTATACCATAGTTTTTGAGAAAGGCTTTGAAGTTTTTTTAATGTACATGCAGTTTTCCGTTTGCTTCCTTTCATTTTGCAATAAATACTGTTAGTTTATCACAATGCAGTTGGGGCAAGGCAATAATGCCTTGGCCAAACAAACATGTAAAAATGTAGCCGTACTTTAAACGTTTTTACTATAAAATCAAAAAGCTGCCTCTATCATTGTATTTTCAACTATTTGATGCTATAATACTCCTACTTTGACGTAGGAGCTGAATTTTGGGGTTTTACCCGGTATGATAATATTGAAAGAATTCAACAAAAATGTTGTAAAAATGTTCTTTGTGTGGGTCAATAGACATCAAATCAGGTCCAATAATCGTTATCATTCAAGGTAACTAAGAAATTTACCAGGTCCAAGGAACAAATTGAAAATGACAAAGGCAAAGGGGTCATCTTGAACCACAGAATAGTGGTGGTACCAGGTGTCCGGAATGGGTAAGCGTACCCTGCCAGCTAGCCGCACCCGTCAAGATTGACCCAAAGCGACAAATCCATTGTTATTTGGTGAATTCACCAAATTACTTTTGTGAGTCAAAATTTACTAATTTAGGATAATTGGATGGTGATGTCGGTTTCATCTGCAAATGTAAGCTCATCTGCTTTTCTTTTCAAGTTACACACTTGTTTTTATGAGTAATTTGTGATATTGCACATTCAGCTATAGGGCATCTAATGCTTTTGAGAAATTAAAAAATATGAAAATCCAATTATCCAAAATTAGTTCCAATCGTGTTATAAGGTATTGGTTACAATTCAAATGAAAAATAAGACCTTGTTCCAGAGCTTATAAAATTAAATGAGCAAGTCAAGAACGTATATAACTTCAACATTTTGGTTTTCATCATGCAGGGTTAGCACAGACAGTTGTAAATTCTGATAATTTTTGGTCTTTATTTGTATTAAGAGTTGTTGAGGTTTCGATGAAAATGTGGCATACAAACATACGTAATACAGCATCGCTTTATAATTTTGTGACCTTAAGCATTTGTTACAACCAGAAAGGTATATTGATATTTTACCTGAAAGACACCCCATATCAGCAGTTGCCAGAATCAGATGTTCAGTAGAAAGCAAATTAGAGATTGTAAGAGGAAGAGAACTTCCATAGAAAGACATTAGGTTATGCAGGTACTGCGAGAAGAGAAAGCAAGATAACAAATATTATTTTTGATGATTTGTGATTCTACTAAATCATTAGGACAACAATGCCCACCTTTATATTACTGTGAGGATGTCTCATTTGTAAATTTTCATGAATTAACGAAAAATCGCTTGATCTCGCTGAATATATTCACCACGATGTAAATAAGAGGAAGATCTTAGAGAGACCTCAAGAGCACGTTTAAATGGAAGTATTGTGCTGTGAGTGCGTCTCTTTTTTGAGATTTTTTTTCTGTAGCTTTGTAAAGTTTACAACTGTTGTTGCCACACACTCTCGTAATTAGGGGAATATCAGTTGAGGTACCAGTCTGGATCGTAATGCTTTCAAAAACTGAAATTGACACATCAAGATGTTGATTGTAACATCACTTTAAATCTTTATTACAAGATAGCAACGTGACACACGACGTCTAAAATTCTAACAGTCTCTGTTCGTTCTCTACAATACGTTTTTAAACTTACATAACTATAAAATTATCATCACTGCACAATGTCCCGCCAGTCTTTGATTGTTTCTTAAGATTAAATAAGATCACACCACGCTCTCAATTGTTCTCATTTAAATCTCTACCAATAATTTATTAAAAATATGACGCCATCTCCTATCTCCTTCTCGCACGATCTTGAACCAACCTTCACACGCCTTAGCAACATGAGGTTCGCTTCGAGATAAAGTCTCCACAAGGGAGGGCTTAACAGTTGTAACTTTGACCCCTCGAAAGACTTTTTCTTAGGCTTGTGTAACGATAGGCTGTTGGCCTATCTTATTGAAGCAATAAATCACAATCACTAAGTGATCACCAATGACACGAATACCAGCTTAGAACATGCACCGAAAAATTACTTCATGACTATAATCGAGTCGCTGTAAATGTTAAAACAACAACTTAACAAAACAGTACATGGTAATCGGGGTGGAAGAGTAGTGTGAATTGGCAAGTCTAAATGAGGTCTTTAATGCTGTCTTGGCTTGGGCGGAGAAGGCTTGATGTCTCCTGGCCATGGCCCTCATCCTCTCCCGATCGTTGCAAAGTATTCATCCTTTGTCCATCTCTTCCTAGGGTCATCATATCTAAAATAGTCATTAGACTACATGCTATGCTCTGATAAATACTGAATTAGCATTGGTTGTGTGGGGTTGTGTGTTGCTAAAACATGTTAACAGAAGAACCTAAAAGCCTGAAAATTTTGAAACTTTTTCATTAATTCCAGATTACAACAACATTCGCGGCTAATCAACAAGAGGCTGTATTCTACCTTCAACTTAAAAAGTTGAAATTTTAAAATTGCATTCAAACACAGCTTCTAACACATTTTAATTATACGTAAAAATGACCAACATAACAAAAGCTACAGGAAAACCAAGAGGGTAAATGTTAAATTTTCATGTAGTAGTTTGGCCCTATTTTGGCCCTATTTTTATCTTGATACATACTGACAGCATAAAGAATATTGATACATTTCTACTCTCTCGAAGAATTCACAGTGAAAAGGCACACACTTAGATTGAACGTAGAGGCTCGTGATATATGAATTGCTAAATGCTAGTAAACATCCAAATATATAAGTGCTCCACTTGTTTGTTCGAAATAACAAACACTATCACTCCTATGTTGTATTGATGATGAAGTAGCTCAGCCAGACAATAAATGCGCTCCAAACAAATCCACAAGTCCTGCAACAGAGCAAAAGATATCAAAGTCAAAAATGGGCAATATCATTAATTTGGAAACGTCATAGTACGCTGAATTGTGTGATTGTCAATTTATGAAAGAAATAAATCGCCTTCTGTTAAGCCGAGTTAATTGGGAGAGGAACTATAGTGATTGAATTGAATTCACTCCGATATCAACTGGCTGAGCGATCAGCCATTGTAACTTTTATTTTTGAGAATTTTCCCTCGCATATTCCAGTAACATAAGCACAATTATATATTTAATGTACCACCTATTTTATCAGTATTTGTCAAAGTTCTTTAAGAACAAAATTAGTCTTTGCCCTTAAATTCTAACAAAAACACAGTATTTATCTAACCTGGTTGATCCAGCACTTAGGCATTTTGTTTCATCAGTTTCAAAGCAGTCGGAGCCACAATGTTCGACATATTCACATTTGTTGCCACATTTACACCATCCGCAGTTCAAAGGGTTTATCGTTGTGATGTTCGATAGACACTCACGACAATTGTCACGACCAACATTACACTTATACAGAGTCACTGTGGAAAAATGATACGGACAAAATGTCAAATATATTTGTGGTACTGTGAATTAAAATTAACATTTATTTTACTTAATTTTAACAGGATAAGTCAATGCATTTCCCACACAAATGGTGTCCTATGATCTCCCATGACGTATGACGGCTTGCATAAAAAGCTAAAAATATACACAATTATAATAAAATTGACAAGAATAACAAATAATACAAATAAAATTGACAAATCATGAAAACAATATGTACAAAGTAAACATGTTTCTTCACTAAAGATTTAAAATTACATATTTCTTTGTGGGATTTTAAATCAGAGGGTAGACATACAGATATGTTAAACGAAACTGACGAGAGGAATATTGATTTTGGTTAGCAATATTACTTGAAGTACAACCACTCCGAAAAACGTTGCTATTGGAGGAATAGAAAGCATTTCTGCTATTTCAAATTACCTGAAAAATACTTAAAACGAAATAAATGACGCAATATTTTTAGTCCTCCTTTGGTAATAATGATAAAAATATTGTTGGAATAACAAAGTTGAAGAATAACAAACAGAATCCTACCTGTGTATCCATGGATATCTTCGACGATGGTTTTACCATTATTCCACTGTAACGTTATGTTAACAGGTATCTCTTGCTGATTTGATTGATAGGTATACTGGTAAAGTGAAGATATATTTCATACATAAGAGAACATTCATCAGTAAATTAATCATTGTAAAAAGCGGTGACATCACCAAAGAATATCATGAATAAACCACTTTTGAACGATCATTTTGACGTGTCTTAGTATACCACTGAGGTGAATTAGGTAGGTAAAATCCTTATCAAACCAGTTCAGGCATTGTTCGGGTTCATCATCATCATCATCATCATCATCATCATCATCATCATCATCATCGTCATCGTCATCGTCATAGTCGTCGTCGTCGTCGTTGTCTATTCTATGAAGTGTAATTTTTTGTACAAAACTAACTATGGATTTTTCCCCAAAAAATATTGATACCTTGAATGTATTTTAAAGTCCCTTCTTTATTCAATTTCAGATTACCGCAAAAAAGAATATGACAAGTGCATATACCTTCCTCGCGTTACAGGTGACCAAATTTTCATCATTTCTCGTAGCTCCGATGCTTAGAGAAGTATTCTCTATGGTCAGAACGCACTCATACCCTCCAAGGTCCTGGTAATTACAGAAAACATGATACAAGCATCACATACCATTCACACACGTTCATGAATGAAACTAGGCAAAACGATCAGATCCACCCTAAGCACATTAAATTCTTGAAATGATGTTTACAAACATTTTACGCCCTCTTAAATATTCTAAATATAAAGTATAATTATTTGAAGAGAATTCACATAACTTAGACGCCTTGTAGCCGTCATAGAAAGTACTATTCACCTTATTGTGATGAATATTCATTGTTGAAAGTTGAATTTCTGTATCGGTGTCAACTGGTATCAACACTTTTCCGGTCTGCTCGGCAAGTTGTGGACAAAATGACCGCCCTTTGATATCAGTGTTGTTAAAAGTGTTCTTTAAGAGAAGATGAACAAAAAGAAAAAAACAACAATAATTGTTGGCTTGTTATGTTTTTGGTCCATTGATTAAACTCCAAATAAACTGTGTTTTAAGTCGCTTGAAGATAATCCCAAGCGAATCATCTGGAACATACTTTTCATGGAATGTGTATCGAAAGTGTTCAATGAACACGATTAGAACTAATTTGGGATAATTGGATCTTAACATTTTTCAAATTTCTCAAAAGTGTTAGGTGCCATACAGCTGAATGTTACAATATGATAAATTACTCATAAAAACAAGTGTGTAATAAAAAAGAAAAACAGATGAGCTTACATTTGCAGATTAAAATGACTTTACTTCACCATCCAATTATCCCAAATTAGTTCCAATCGTGTTAATGAAAGGCAAATCTCATAACAAATGCTGTTGTGCTCTTGAGCAAGGTACTTTACTCATCTGTGTTTCATTGTTTCAGCAGTGGTGGGCCCCTCAACCTTGCTACAGGACCAGCACTAAGCAAAGTTTACAAATCAACGTAATCCTAGAGCTCAAGTTGATTCACCAAGCTATGGAGGGCCCCTTCGGTATACCTAATGATTTCAATGGGCCCTGGGTTCTTCAAGAGCGCCTGAATGATAAATAAGTTTAGCAAGTATTGTCAACGTGTCTGTGTTCACTTTCGAATGGTAAGATTGCTCATTATACTCAAATGTGTATTTAGACCAACAAGGTCTATGGTTTGCTGCACCAAATGTGAAAACTATCAGACAAGATTTGCATATGTTGAGAACTGATCAAATATCGTAGTGTAATACGTGGTTTAATGATTTAAAATAAACAATTTATCGAATACCATGTCAAGAATCTGGTACAAAGGTGATGTTAAGTTTACATTTAAATTGTTATGTTATTTTGTCCAACACTAAAGATGTAAATTAACCTGTCTGAACGAGCTGCTATATAAATTCGTTAATGCAATTGTGCAAAGCCCGCTGCATTTTGCATTTCTGAAATTGCATCATTAACGTCGGAAGACTGTAAGGGAACGTACACATGAAACGTGTGGTATTAAATATAGTGTTTCATCGCACCCGGTGTATTTATCATGATAGACTGAGATTTGGGCATAGGAAAAAGTAACAAACACGTGGTTGAGGTGACTCTTGCCTGGTCGATGGTGCCAGCTAAATACACATTTGAGTATAATCTGCAACTTTTTGTGGGGTACACACTTGGGGATAGGTTCGCGTAAGAGAGAGACAGAATAGGCCGGAGACAGCTTTGTATTGTGTCTTAGTATGACCAAGTCCAAATCTTGACCTTTATTACTATCACAGGTCCATATATACAGTGTAGTATGAATAATCATAAGGATCAATGAATGACACGACTAACTAATGACACGCCCAATGCATAATCTACATAATACGTAAAGTTAAGTGTTCAAGGATAGAACACCAATTAAACGCCTTTTTGTAACACTTTTTGAACGCGTCTAGACATTCAGAAATTTAACACTACGTGTTCAAACCACTTTCAATTTTTAACACACGTGTGCAGATTTTGAACGCTACGTGTTCATCAGACATTATATTGAACACCATGGTGTTCCATATCTGAACACACGTTGCACATGAAATGTGTTCAAAACATTGAACGCATTTACGCGTTCAAAGGGCTGTAACACTTTTTGAACGCATGGACGCCGTTCAACGATAAGTGTGTTAAAGGCTAGAACACATAATGCGCGCTTGTTGAACACCTTTAATTTTGGGCGTTCAGGGGGTGTTCAAGCCTTGAAATAACATTACAGACCACTGATATTCAGTAAAATTATTTTATTCTAAAAATACACAAAGCATTTCTAGAGTAAATACAATAATTTACTGTAAAATGGGCAAATAAACATTGCCAATTTGTATGTAAAGTTTGTCAGAGGAAAATACCAACGGTGTTAACACCCTCCTATCAAAAACATAAGCAATAAAAATCCCCATGAACACTGTAGATCGTTTTAAGAAATATGACCAAAGTAATGACAAACAGGTTTTACTTAAATATTGTGGATTACGTTTTAAGGTTCATACTTGTTTAAAATGTACAAAAAATCATCTGAAAAAGCTCACAATTTGGCTTACTTATTGTGTTGAAAATACATATATGTTTGGAATGCATACTTCATTGTTGTAAGATGGTTTCTTAAAGACATTTCCTCTTGTATAGACAATTGTAAATTTTGAAGAAAAAAAGGTAGTCAAGGCTCTCTAGTGCACATGGTATATTGTTGTCCACACTAAAGTAAACACAAGATGTCAAGGTGTCAAGTGTCACAGTAAGGCACAACATGCAGAAAGTGGGGAAAATTGGTCCTTGGCAGGGTAAAACCTATTTCCTTGTCCAACAAAGTCCTTCATAAACAAAAAGGTTTGTTTGTTTGTAATATCTTTACATAAACAATGAAATAATCGGTGACATTTCAAAAATCTACTCAGAAATTAAAACCATATTGGTAAGGACCTTTCAAATTCTGGTGTACCTTGCTATTAATTTTTATACAAATGTTTTTACAAAAAATGGTAAAAATCACCCTTAAAATAAAAAAATGTAGATTTCATCATAACTTGAATATATCACATTCTGGTAATCCCTAATGTCTTAAAAATGTCTGAAATGTCTTTAATGTCTTAAAAATACAAAGTTCCAAATTTCTGCATAATTTGAACAATCTGAAAAAGGCTATCAGTAGAGATCTATGTCCTAAATATCAAAGCTGTTCAATAAGCAGTTTTGAAGAAGATTTTTAAAGATTTTTTGACCAAAAATGACTAAAATTGCCATGAAATATAAAAATTTGAATATTTCATCACAACTAGCACAAATTTGACTAGGGTCATTCTTAGGGACATGTTTACCAAATATTGAAGACGTCAGTAAAAGAGAAGAAGATTTTTGCCAAAAATAGCAATAGCCAAATAAAATTAGCATCAAAAATATAAATTTGCATAGTTCATCATAATTTGAACATATGTGATTAGGGTAATCCCTGGGGACCTGTAATCCAAATATTAAAGGATTCGTACAGGCTGTTTTGAAGAAAAACCTTGGGATGTACAAATTTGAGGGCAATGCTACACATCCACCTATTTAGCTGACGGCAAAGCTAAAAACCAGTTGCTAAGAACAAGAGACGTGTTGATCTACAATACAAAATTCTCTTAGATTTGGTAGCATGCTATGATCAACTAAATGTTAGAAGGGCATAAGCTTCCAAAGACGTGAAGTCTCCTTTATCAGATGCAAAAGGGAATGAAACATTGAAGCAGAAAGTGACAGAAAATTCAGAGTGAAAATTCAGTAATTCAGAGTGGACATTTTTACTCTGAATTTTCGGTCGCTTTCAGCTCTTATTTTTCCTTCCACCCTTGCATCTGATAAAGGAGACTACTCGTCTGTGAAATTTAGTTGATCATAGCATGCTACCAAAGCTTAGATTAATTCAGAACAAAATACATAAATTTATCAAAATTCAGTTACTGACCCTCGGAAATTTAATCTACATTAGTGATGAATTGAGGTTCTCAAGGTTGTTTCCAGACAGCTACCTGTATACTCATCTTCTTCATTATCTGTACGTACCACCAGCTTCTGTAACAACTCTTCGATTTTCAGTTATATCCAACTTTTTACATCCTGAAAATAATGCAACAATAGGTAATATGGCGAGATGAGATTTTAAATGAAAGACAAGGAGCTGATTAGGTTAAGGAAAAGGGGAGACTTTCATATACAACAGTGCCTCTTTTCAATACTGGTACAAAATATTGGCTTCTTCTTGTCATTAACTGATTAAAATAAAAAAGCCAAACTCTCCTATGCTGAAACAATACTTTGTATACTCTACAATGTTTAATTGATTTTTTACATGCGATTGTCCCTACTAAAAGACATGTGTTAGCTGTGATTACGCAGCGATACTATGCAAGGCGTATCGATCGCGCTCAGGTCAAGGGTTATTGCTACAGTTGTGTTGCAATGACCCTTGACCCGAGTGAGATCGATCGATAGGCCATGGCCAATTACCACTGCGTATTCACAGCTTGTTGTTGGTATACCAGCCACTAAAAGAAAAAGGTTTCTTCACGTAGTTAAGCTATTTCAAAGTACAATACGATTAATTTCGAAGGATATTGATATAGATGCTTCAAAATATAATACCTTTTACTATTTTGGAGAGAAAACTTACCCTTTCTGGTCTTGCTTCCGCACGATCACGACTTCAGGGTGCGCTTACAAGAAAAATGTCGCAACTTCCGTTTTGATGCATCATGGGATAGGAAAAAGCACCAAACTTGAACACCAAGTGTTTAGAAATAGAACGCCTCTTGCACGCCGATGTTAAAATTAAAACGTTCATGATGATTTTCTGATTTTCTTTTCAAATTTTCAAAATTTCAACACGTAATAAACGTATAAAATTATTTTGTATACTTTCTTTTCTAGAAAAATCATGCTTTCAGCAATTGCAGACCGGAAATATTTTTCACTTAGTGGGGAATTCGTTACACCTAAATCCGTGTACGTTTGCAGACAGCGAGGCTGTAGTAAATTTAATATAGCCATTGTAAAGTAAAAAAACCAAAAGATTGTTAATTGTTTCACAGTATTGTAAAATTTATGTGATGCTGAGTTTTTGAACACTTGAAAGAGATGGTTATTAACACTACGTGTTCAGGTTAAGAACACCATTGTTAATGATATGAACACTAGTGTTAACAATATGAACACTAGCCGTTCAAATTTGAACACCGACATGTACATTTTGAACGCGTAAAGACGCGTCTAGCGTCCGCTATTTTTACAGTGTACGTAAAGGAGTTGGTGGGCGGAGCTACACCATACACGTCATTCCCAACACTTTTCTGTCCATAAAAATTGTATCGCAGTGCTTACGAAATCCATGGCTCAAAAGGGCAAATCGATTTAAATCCACCACTTTAGTACAATATTATAGTAAGTATGAAAGACGAACTACAAACAATACCTTCTCTGCTTTTGGAAATTAGTTGACCAGCAAGTCAGATAAGATGATTGGAAATGAAGCGATTAACAGCAGTGAATCTTGACTCTACTGTGACTACGGTGAGTGCAAAGTATTGGACACAGAAGCTTTTTCGACGGAATTAAAAGGAACATAAGATGAAAGGATCTCATAAAAATTCAGATTTTGAGTTTGCGCTCAGGATAATACCTTCGCTTACGGTACATTTGAATGTTATTATGTAATTATTAAATATGATATATATTCTACAGTATTAAAACCCTCCCAGTGCATAGTCAACGTAACGATTCATGGATGAGTGTTGCGCACAGAGATAAATGGGTAGATTTATATATTCCCCGTTCAATACTTACATTTGAGCCTACCACTATTGAAGAGGTATCATCTGTCGGACAACTAGCTAGATAGTGTACACATCTGTTTTCATACACGCACCAATTACAGGCCCAATTACTCGTGGCACACCGAGAACATCTAGGGAGAGATCGAAATAGACATCGATCGAGATCTAGATATCTATCTATATAGCTATCTATCGAAAGAGAGAGAGAGAGAGAGAGAGAGAGAGAGAGAGAGAGAGAGAGAGAGAGGCAGACAGAGAGCCAGAGAGAAAGAGACAGAGACAGAGGGGGAAGGAGACAGGGAGGGCGAGAGAAGATGAGAACACACACACACATACATACATACATGTATTATATATATATATATATATATATATATATATATATATATATATATATATGTGTGTGTGTGTGTGTGTGTGTGTGTGTGTGTGTGTATGCATGTATGTGTATGTATGTATTTGTGTGTGTATGAAGAGTTGCCCACAGGACCGGCCACATTGAGCCGACTGATCCATTAATACAGTTGGCAGAGCAACCGAAATGTATCGGGGGATGTGTGTGTGTATATATATATATATATATATATATATATACAACAAATTACTTCAAGTACAAAGTATTAATATCTGTTACTTAAGTTTCATGCATCCTGCAATCTTCAGACAGAAGCGAAAGGGTTTATACACTCTCATTTATATGGCAGGGACGTCCCATTCTGTTTTTAGGTGATGTTAAAATTTGAAAAATAAATAAATTCAAATTTTAACACCACCTGGAAAAATATTACTTGTGATTAGTAAAGCGCGTCTTGAAGGTGTTATCAGTGAGGCCGATGTAAGTCTTCTTATTAACCCCCGTTGATACCTTGGCTATGTATTATGACGTCAAAACAAATTCAATAATCAAATAAACAACACCTTTGACTTGGCAATAATGTGGGCATGTGGACTTTTGCCGGTAATTATATCTATCTATCATTATTTGACCAAATGCAACTCTTTCTGAACATATACTCTGCCCCTATAGTTTAAGGAGAGAGTGTACGTTGAAAGAGAGAGTTGCATCGGGTCAAATAACGATAGTGACCTTGTAGAGATTCTTATGACATCTGCATTACGTTTGAAACAACAACAACAACTCAATAGTTATGTTCGTTGAATTGTATTGGTTACCACCAACAACAAAAACAACAACAACAACAACAAAAACAACGACAACAACACTGTCGTGAAAGTTTGATATTGTTTAGCGTTTTTGCTATGTTTTCATAAGCTGTGTATTTTGCATATTGCTATAACTTGATGTTTAAATAGGATTCTAAACTTGTTTGACATCACCGTGCGAACGTCATCGAAAACGAGGATTTGTTTCTACGGATGACATTGGAGAAATAGCCAATGACATTCATGTTTATTCTAAATTTGATACAAAGTTCTGTGCTGTCTTTCCCGCCATTTGGGGAAATGAAAGCGAGGCATATATATATATATATATAATATATATATATATATATATATATATATATATATATATATATATATATATATATATATATATATTAGTACACAGATGTCCGTCGTGGGAAATTACAGTGCTCGCTGCTAAAGCAGAGCGTCATAAATAATAACACAAAATTACTTCAAGTACAACGTAATGATATCTGTAACAGATAACAGATAACATTACTTTGTACTTGAAGTAATCTTGTGTTAATAATATATATATATATATATATATATATATATATATATATATATATATATATATGTGTGTGTGTGTGTGTGTGTGTGTGTGTGTGTGTGTGTGTATTGTAAATGTATAGTGAATGGGACGGAAATGATTCTACAAGATACATGTGTATATGTATTGTATAAGTATAGTGAAAGGGACGGAAATGATTCTTAAAGATAAATGTGTTTATGTATTGTATAGCCAATAGGACGGAAATGATTCACTTACGAGTCATGGCGAGAACAATCGTAATAGTGAAAGTCTTCGTTAGTTAAATCTGTCATTCCACTTCTAATGTGCAGAACTACAGTTGCATGATCTGAAAGTGTAATTAAGTCTTGAAGACATATTCAGGTTCCAATCGTAACTTCACAGAAAATTTTCTTTTGTCGTTTAACTCAAACTTTTTTATCAGCAATGCCTCATGAGTGAATATAGTAATCTATTTTAAGTTTTTGTTTTCACTTTGCACGCGTCAGCATCTTTTTAACTTATTCTATAGGTGCAACCTGCAAATGAAGCTTGAATGTCTGCGCTCGTGATCGTAGTTGTTTTTTGTTCAACTGTTCTCTTTTGCCGAAACACTTTGATTCTAATGATTAAAAGGATAAGGTCGGCCATTTTCATGAATTTTGTTTGATATGAGATACTACTTATATTGTTTGACATGTTGAAAGATACTGAATGAATTGGTGACCATGTAGATATTCGACCTTGGTTTTAGACAAATTAAATGAAACCATCGCAATAATGAATTCATGGTCATGACCATGAATTCATTATCGCGATGGTTTCGCTTATCGTGTTTAAAACCGGGGTCGAATATATGCATTGGTCACCCATTCATTCAGTATCTTTCAACATGTTAATTAATATAAGTAGTATCTCATATCAAACAAATTCATGAAAAATGGCCGACTTTGTCTCTTTAAGTAAGTTTGGGGGCTGTTGCCATCTTTTTAATTGTATCACCCTTGCTGTATTTTTTAAACTTTTCATAAAACATATCAGGCTAATTATTGAAAATTATTGTACAGAAACAATAAAAAATAAGTGATTCCTTGTATTCGGACAATATAATGAACGAGTACTATGTCTCACAGTTGTTGGTATGAGATTTTTGTTTTACTGTCGGAGCAAAGGTAAAGTTTGTAGGATAAGGAGAAACTTAATAATAGTAAGCGTTACCCTGACCTTCGCCTAAAGGTATGGTTGGTCGATTGCCAATCGGAGGGGTGTCACACGTCAGAGTCTGACCCTCATTAACTGCAGTAGTAACATATCCATCAAATGCACATGAATAACTCTCTCCATCACCAATGTCAGGTAGCCTCACAACATGCAAAGTAATCTAGAAAAGAAATGTAGACAGGTCCTATATCAAGACTCGTACGTGCTCCTCAAAATTTATGTAAATACATATTTGTTTGATTATATAAATCCTACCAGCTAAGTCCTATACAGATAAGCGGAGAGTGACATGTGAAAATACTTTTTATCTGTGTCCATATATTGCTACCATAAATATCAAAGCTGGCTTTTCAATCAATATTCTGAAAGATCGATTATTAGACCGTCTTTTCCTAGCTATTAAATGTTCCCTGAAAACATGTACGGTTGAGCGTACAGTTCAAAACAGTTCATATGGGATCGTTTGAGCATCCGACACTTATTATCGCATCGATTAAAGAACCGAGAATAAATGTCATTAAATTGTGGCAACGAATAGATGTTTTCGGGAAAACGTTTGATCGTAATAGTTTTATATTCTGATGAGTTTAGTGCCTACCTTGCTGGACACATCTATTGGTGTGCCATCTTCGGGTTCTATTGACTTTATAATTGCACATGTAACGTTCTCAAAGAAGCTTGGCCAATAAGGTGGGGAATCGGATCCGGACACGGTGCACCTGGCGTACGTTGAACAGCTTTAAAGAAGCAAACACATTGTCTAATTATTAGACACTGAAACTAAAGGAATATACGAATAATGTTTCTTTTCAATGTTGCTAAATATGTCATTAAAAAACCAACATCAATGTATAGCATTATTGTATATCATTTTCTCGTTTGAACTTGAGCAGAGTCCGTCCCAGGACATCCAATTTAATCGTTTTATCACAGCTTGCTTTAGTTGGTTTGCGTTCAAAAATTCGAGTTTCAATGCTTTATTTAAATATTTAGTACTTCTTGTGAAATTTTAGTGCCTACTTTGCACAACGACATGAAGTGGTGTGTGACTTTTTTTCATTATTTCGTTGACAAATACACTGCATGAAGTGTGGTGATGGAGCTGACGGTTTCCGCAGAAGAAAATTTTGCACCAGTGTACTGCACGAAAAAGTGCAAATTCATTAAACTTATACGAGGCCGTCAGAACTTTTAAGTGGAAGTAATTTCCAGAGAGTTTAATTCCGCATTCCGGACATGTCTCAAGTACTTTGGCCTATGAAATGAAGGTTTCGAGAAGGCTGTTAGTGGCGACTTCATAACAGCCATAAGAGCATCGTATATGATTTGGCCTGAGCAGGTAATTGGGAGTTAAAGCTAATGTCAACAATTACCTTTGTCCATACTCGGTAGATATACATCCCGAGGGTTGCATTCACTTTACAGTGCCAGTTTTTAAATAGCTGAAGTAATACTAACCTTCTTTTAAATGCACACCAACCGCAATACGGATCTCTTGATCCTACACAGTCGCTATGGGTGATGTACTGGCTGCATTCTTCAACCTTAACTTTACGGACCTGTTATTGAAGTCATAAAAGTCAATATTTCTTCACGCTTTACTCATGCATCTTATACTTGTTATAATAAGCCACTCCAGGGCCAGGTATACCCTTCGGTTCTGACCAGTTTACACCGTATACGCGCTCTGTCATGAAACTATTGTCACGGACCGGTACGACATCATAAGTCTACTTTAACTTTGATCTCTGTGATTGACTTGTGCAACTAAATTGTGTTATGCCACACACTCACGTCATCAATATACTGGTATGATCATAGGCCCTCGAGGGTCTCTAGTATAAAATAATATGCTACATGATTATGAGCATGAAACAAAGAAAGAACCATAGAAAGCACAGAGAACGATAAGGTAAATCATCTTGATTTGAGAGTCGGAAGAAACAGGTAGCAGAGCCGGCTTTTTTCCTTATGGTGAAAACGTTTTAAGTGCAGTTCCAGCAATCGTTTTGTACATCAGAAGAAAAACTAGGATTGCGGCTAAATTTAATTTCAACGGAGGGAAGTTTACTAAACTTTGTGACTGTCCCCTAGCATTTATCAGTTATCGGCACCACTCACTAACTTAAATGTTACAGTCAAAAGGTATGGTTCAAAAAAACCTTGATATGTCGTTGCTCTGAAGACTGAAGAGAGTCTTGTGAAGTTTGTATGGCTGTGCAAAGAACAAGTGCTGAACGTTGGGGATAAAGGGCCTCTTTTTAGCACAAAGGGGCTATCCAATCAAAGAATCACAAAGGTTAGATGGCTAAGCAATTTTCGACAAAGTCAAAGTTGGTTTCATAAGAGCCGAAAGTCTGGTTTAGGCCATGAATAAACTTTGCGAGAACAGAGCGACAGCATCTTATTCACCGTAAGTATACGGTTCAAATATGATTTATATCGAATATTCAAAATAAAATGCCTCGGTGTATACGTACTGGCAATTTAATGTGATTTTTTACAACAACTATAAAATCACAAGGAGGAGCACGAAATTCAATTCACATATCATTTTCTTGACATCTATGAGATTTTACTTTCTATAAACGATCCCCCCTTTTCCTTAACAATGTAATAGGGACTTCTGATCACCTGGCCTTACTCTGCTTTTCGGATGAATGCCTGATACAGAAATTTCGCATTAGATGTAATATTGAAACGTCATCGTATTCTTGTGCACCAAGAGTAAACGCCGAATGATATACAGGATCATTCGCACTCTTAAATCCGCATTAAATACTCACGATATCATCAGTGAATGTATAGAAATGCTTCTCATCAAGATCAAACACCATGTCTTGAAGAATCGGCTTTGTGCTGTCGTTGAACTTAATTTCTTCGTAGGTATTGGCACAAATACTGTTGATGAAATGCACCTGTAACGAAAGGATAAACTCCTTTCAACGGATAACGCCACTACTAGAAAAATGGGATAATTTCTTAAAACACATTTCGCACAATTTAAGCGTGAAATGACTGCTAATGGTAGCATGAATTATAGGCCCATACGGTGTAACCTTTGATGAATGTTTCACCGTTCCTTTTTTGTCAAACGCAAGCCCTACTTCTGCTCCCAAAAACATATTGAAAGTTAATTATTTTGCTCGCAAACGATACGTCTCTAAAATATTCTTGCCCGTGTACAAGATGATTAAAATTTCATTACACAACGGCACGTCACTGCAAGTGCAAATTGCAATAATGTGATGTTTCATTCTGTGTGTTAAAGCTCCAGTTACTGTAACTAGGCCTTTGCACTTCAGACTGTTTTGTTTGCCATTTTATGACAACACGATTGGAACTAATTTTGGATAATTTGATTTTCATATTTTTTAAATTTCTCAGAAGTGTTAGGTGCAAGATAGTTGAATATTGCAATAATACAAATTACTCATAAAACAAATGTGTAATGTAGAAAGAAAAGCAGATGAGATTACATTTGTAGATTAAATCGGCATTACTTCACCATCCAATTATCCCAAATTAGTTCCAATTGCGTTTGACGTTTATATTACTCTACATTACATTTTGTTGCATGTGTTAAGCATCATTTTTCCTATAACAATGGAAAATTAACCCAATGGTGTTTTCCTGTTTTCCTGTGTACCAAGTAAGCAATTGCTTTAAATTTTTCGCAATGTCCCCTTTTATCAATACGAACATACCTACTGAATTTTACACTGAATTACCAATGGAGCTCAATGTTAAGTAACATTTTGTATTTTCACATACAGAAGACCAGGGCATGAGAGAAACAATTAGAGTTGAATGTGTCTTAAATTGCTCGGGGACGCGATTTATTTTAGAGACATACAAACGTATGAAGATTCCTACTTTGTAGGGGACACAGGCTGCAGAATCACGATAACTACCGATACCATAATGAGTTATGATACAAAATCACATCTATAAATTTCCCATTCATCACATAGATATACATTACCATGAAAATCAAAGTCAAATAGCTAAATTCCCGTTTATTTTTAAGTTTGGTGGCACTCTTTTCTGAATAATTAGCAAGACATCAAGTATACACCTTTTTTAACAGGACAAATGAATTCTGGACAAACGGCGGGTCTTTGTTTAACAATTAGCTTGCATTTGTAATTTGCCTAAAGTGTGCGAGGAACCCTGCCATTTGCACTCTGCTGTTCAAAATGTTTGGTGAGACAAGTCTTTATAGAATCGCCAAGATACGAAATTGATAAGAAACAAATACACTTGTTTAAAACATAACGTTATGATGTATAACGAAAAATATGTAGGGAATCGACTGTATTTCCTATGATATTTTTGTCCTGTAGAAAAGATTTTGTAACTGACAAGGCACTTAAAATCAAGTGACTCCCATCCCATCTGTGCTGTGTGAAAAATGCATGATATCCCTTTTTAGTGGATTTGCATCTCTCCCACATATTATGAACACTTCCTTATGCTTGCTCCTCTGACTGATTAACATACAAAAACATCTCATGTAATGCAAAACAATAGGATATAGGACAATAACAGACATAGAATGACTTTTTATGTTTTTATTTTCATTTCACGTCATCATGTTTAAAGTTTTCTGAAATTGTGAAATGGATTTAGGAGCTGTTCTTCTGAAAGAAGACAAAATGCACGAAAATTACATATATGTCTGAAAACGGGGCTTATCTCTTGACTCCTACCGTTATTTATAGCGTGAATTTTAAGGATTTGCTTGCCAAACTTGAGTTATCTAACTTATTTCCTGTTTGTACACTGCATCAATGCACACAACGTAATAAAACTAGTGTTAGGACTGCAACAATGCGCATTAATGTACGTGATGAGAGATGCCATTGGATGATAACGATGACGTTGATGACACTTATCATGGTGATGATAGTCGTGGTGAAGGCCAAAATGAGAACACTGTGACAAGGGGGAAATTCAAGCGATACATTGTAAGAGCAATATCCTTAATTTGTTTATAAAACGTCGTATCGGGGGAAATTTAGCCGTCTTTCTTTTATGATTGTGTGTTGAGTTGTGGGCTCTTGCGTTTTAAGGTCAGTTAGACTTACCTTTAGAATAGTTCCCGTACCAGTACCCAAGAATCCAACTGTGTGTTGCTCTACAGTAGTTACAGCTATCGATGTCACCAAGGTGTGTGTATAGTCTTCTACGTCATATCCATGTTGATCATTGACTCCATTTGCATATGTGTAGTTAGTAAATGCATAGCATTCGTGAATTTCTCTTGTGAACTGAAAGTTGACATACGGGAATTAAAGAAAAACAAACACTGCAAAGCAACCTAAAATATGATTTAATAAATGAAAACGATTGCTTCAAAATCAGCTGGTGCGAACATACAAAATGAATTGAATCATGTGAAAGATCACAAGAGTTAAATACAGAAACATGATGAATCAATGAATAGAGAGTTTGCGAGTTAGTGAAGCAGCTGTTGAGGAAATATTGTTGATTTCGAATTCCGCTTGGCGAGCATGATCATGGGTAACTGCCAAGTGTGACAAAAAGTCACGGGTCGCAGTTACATTCGAATTACACCATGTTCATTAGCACGTAACAGTATGGCTGGATTTTAATTTTCGGCCGGAGGACCCAAGCTCTGTCTGGTGAATAATAAAGTAAAATGGAATCTCTGATCTACGCTTTTTCCCATGACGTCACTCACCATCATTAAAACACAAAATAAATATGTATATATGTTCTTGGTTTTTTTGCGAAGCATTTTGGAATCACATCACCATGAATCGCACAGTTGGTACTTTATCGTGAACACAATCTTATGGAGTGGACTTAACAAGTTGCAACAACAATTCAGCAATAAGCAGCGAATGTCACGATCAAGGCAAGTGCTATTGGATTGGCCGTAATTAGGCTGAAACATATTGTAGTGTGTGTGGTTTCAACACTCCAACATGTCGGACGAAGACAGTATCCAAGCAGTGATACTATTATTATTATTATCAATAAGTTCTTATATAGTGCACATATCCAAAAGTTCATGTGCTCAAGGCGCTTTAAAATTTTTATTGCCCCTAGTCACTGGACCTAATATGATACCACTCAACTTGGGAGCAAACAACAGCTCACATGTGCAGTCATAAGCGCAGCAGAGCTAAACGCACAAATTACAACGACAGTCCTACCAGGTACCCATCGCTCCTGGGTGGGGAGAAGCAATGAGGAATAAAGTGCCTTGCTCAAGGACACAACATATAGCCATGCCGGGGCTCGAACTCGCCATCCTGTGATCGTGCGTCCACTGATACCATTAGATATCAGCAAGCCTTGCCATCAACTTTTGATATAGATGTTTGTACGAGTGTAGCCTTGATACTGTCATAGTCTGTAGTGGGACCCCTGAACTTGCCCTCCTATATATCCCCTGGCAAATATGTTTCTTTTCTGTACCCGATTTTTATAATATTTTAACAAAGTGAGAGAAATCATAACGGGGAAGCGAGGTAATTTCAGACTGGTCACGGGGGTATTTCACTTTCTAAAGTATGACACTGTACCAAATATATTGAATTTGTGAAATATTAGTGCGTGTAGTTTCTTATACTGACTTCTCATAGAGAAACCAGAAAAGTATCAGGAATTTGAAATGTTTTTTATATGAACTGCGGATTTCATGATTAGTACACTTTGCAAAACAGACTTTAAATTTGCAAACATCAACTTAAAGACTCTGATATACTAAAGGACCGCTTTCAGGTGTAGTTGTTTTGACTACATCTGACCTGCTGCAAAACAATGTTTTAATTTTGGCAGAATTGATTTCTCTTTGGTCGACTGAAATTGCTGTTCAGCTGATAATTAAAAACACCTCACGGTGTTGGCAATACCTCGATTTAGACAATGTGTCTAGTTCGTCTAATGCTTCAAAGCAATTCACTGTATATATTAGAGATAATTAAAATGCCATGACAATGACACTTACGGGCAATGATCCAATACATGAAGCACCTCGCATCCAGGAAGCAGTGTACCGTTCTTGAACACTTGGTCCATCATTTATCATACATCCTTCAACAGCATCTTGAAAGGCTCTTTCAATCGCACTCATTTTGTACATACATATTGCAGACTTTGTGGTCGGTGTTGGAGGATTATTCACTCCCACAGCAAATGCAACGAACAAAACCTCTTCATCGTCATCTAATGCCAGTGATTGACTGAGATCTTGTGCAGGTCTGGTGATATATGCTGCTTGAGCAAGGTTGTATGAATTATGGCGACACCTCAATGTCACTTCAGAGTAGGAGTTGAAGTAGTATTGATCGGCCCGCTGACATACACGAACAAGTTTTGAAATATAATCAGAAGTGTCATGGGATGACCTTTGTATTGTAACAAAGTAACTGTAACCATTGTAGCTGAATCCAGCCACATACGTGACAGGAAAAGTTGTGGTGAAAGCCAGAGCGACATCAACTCTTGTGCTGCCACGGCTGTCTTCCACTACCTCAAATATCTGATCGCCTTCAATTCGTCTGCCACTCACAAACGGTATACCAGAACCATTTGATGTGCTTGTCGTCCCAACGTACAGTAGTGGTTGACCAAGGTGGTAATTTGGCGCAACAAAACCTACCGTAGATTCGTGTGTCTTATTTGAGACAACAAATACTGGATCGTTATAGCCAATTAAAGACAACAGATTAAAAATATTTCGCTTTTGGCAATCACCACGGTAACCACCACAAGTTATAAGGTCATTATTGTCATCGTTTATTGTCAATATTTTATTGAAAGTATCATGCTCTTCACCATCTCTATCATACTGCGGTCCTGTTGTGACGCTGAAAATCAAATCCAACTTTGAATTTAACCTGAAGAGTCGATTCATTCCAGCAATGTACACATTTCCCACCATATTCCGTATCATGTGGTTGAAGCAGCATGAGTCAGCATCAGTGAAGGTTGCAACTTCATGGATGTTGGCATCGGAACGTTGGTTTAACGCAGAAATGGTTAGGAGGACCATAAGGCCGATGAGTCTTAGCAAGCCTGAAGTCAAACGCATTCCACCCATTATTTGCTTCTGTAGTGACTGTCGATAAGTTGATCTATATTGTTAATGCATAAGGAGAGCGGCGAATGTTAAATCAAGGCAGCTGTGTAATTGGCGTTGCTGTGGAGAGACTGTGCTATGGGTAATCACAAGCTAAATATGATATGTGCGATTAAACAGTAACGAGGAGTCGATCATCAAACGAGTGTTGTAATTTGTGGTACAATAAGCAGATACATGGAGGTCATTTGATCTAGTATCTGTGACTCTCACTCTGCTGTGATAAGACATACAAAGAGACGAGATTGAAATGTTTTCCTTTGTCTTTATTTAGGGCCTGGTCAGAATTAACAGGCGGGAGGCCGGTGCGATTGGGGGAGGGTTACTGTTTTTAATGCAACGCTTTTATGGAGGGCCACTTCACTTTGAGCATGAGTCAGGGGGAGGGTCATCAATTTTTGTGCAAGGATGACACGGAAAATTTTCATAATTTGAAATGTTACGGAGAAATCCTGAAAAAGAGACTTGCGTTCATATAGGGCACTCATGTATTGATGTATTGATATCAGTTGTACTGCAAAATACATCACTCACAACTGTAAAACATACACATGTACCAGTATGTGATCTTGAATATAAATAAAAATCTTTAATCCTTTTATAAATACTCTTGAACAGAACAAAGACACTCATAAAAATAACTTATGTAACAAGAGTAGTTTTCGTAAAAATAACTTACGTAAACGAATATACATTTTTTGTTAAACTGCAACACAAGTATTTATAATAAATACTAGTATGCTGTCACTGATACTGCTATGATAGCAAAGAATATAAAGGAAAATGAGGGCAACTCCACACATTGGCTCTACCAAGATTGTTTAATATTTCGATATGGTGAATAAAAGGATCATTGCATTTATTTTGTGTGGAATACATGGCGAGACACCGGTGAATCGATAGTGCTTTGACCCTAGTCATGTGATCTGGGTCCCTGGTAAACCAGTTTGTTGATTGAGTGATTTGTCTTAACGGTGTTTCGGAACCAAAAATGCGCTTGGTCGTCAGATGAAGTCATCTTCGAACTCGACGAGAAGCCAGATTCGTTATTGAGAGAGTTAGCCATTATTGACTGACTCTATAGTGAGCGATCCGGTGTGTGGTGTCATATTATAATTAACATGACCCAGCATCGACGGGAGTTTCTTGACGCTTATAAGAATTTTTGTTTTAGGGCATAATTTGAGCGTTGCTAGTGCTCGTTATGTTAACAGTAAATGTTGTACTATTCTGACAACGATTAGTTTGTTTTAGGCATTTTAATCGATTATCCGAACTTTTGGTTGTGTGTCAATTTTTTTAACATGGACTTTGTAATAGATTTCGGGTCGATATTGGTGCCTGCTTTCCGGTGTTTGAAAAGCATGTTGTGAAAGGCTGTTTCGAGAAATAAATCTTATTTCTCTGTGTTTAGCCATTCCCAGGTTTCATGGTTTCGTTAACAATATTTGCTGTAAACGGCCTTTGAAATTGGTTTGGTCTGAGGAGAGTATTGGTTTATTTAATTCATGCCGCCAACTTTGATTACTTATATGGGAGCTATCTCAGTTTTTGATTTTCTTTGTCAGATGACGTTTTCTGTATTGCCCAGCAATCTTTTCAGTTTGGTCGATTATAGTACCAATTCGATGACAGATTGCATCTTGGTTTTATACGATAAGTTGTGACATAAAATGGAGACCCAAAAAAAATCAGATTCCCCGTTGTTAAAACCGCTATCATGAAACGTTTTAACTGTTTGAGCGATGTTGGCAAAGTGTGTTTGAATTAACTCACCGGACTTTTCGGTTGTCGTTCCGGATATCAACGGAATGCTTCCTCCTTCACATGTTGGTCAAAGTTACATAACGAGCTATGATTTTGTAAGAAGCAATTTTTTTTAGATGCTCGTTTTATAGACCATGAGGAGTGTCGTTAGAAAACGACTCGAGGGTTGATCCCAGAAGTAAGCTCTGCTGCAGTGATTTTCAGTTCACTCTCCTGTGTTGATAGAGTCCTCCCTTATGCGCTCAGTTTAAGCGAGCAGGCCGTAGATACGGAGACATCGCTATCTGTGCTCATCTCAGACTGGTTTGATGAGACTTTGAGCTTATTCTATTTGTAGCAAGGCAGGATGTGATTACTGGTTTGAGTATATTTACATTACGTCAACGTCAAAGTGGACCGTTATCTGATAGGTGAATTGGTTTCAGGCCCTAAACTTTGATGAAGTTTATTTTGTCCCAATGGTTTCCGTGTAAGAGCCATGGTTAAAATATGTATATATTTTTTACACAAAGATAATGGTTGAAATGATCCATGTTTTTGCTGGTTTTTTTACTGCATTACATATTAGGTAGTCGATGGATACCCCAGAGGGTATTCTCGTGTTTGCTAGCCCTCGACTTAGATCACAAACGGCCTTTTCATAAAATGGAGTGTCCGTGCTTGTAAAGTGACCTAAGAAAGCAATCAGTGTAAAGAAAAATGAGGGCAACTCCACCCATCGGCTCTACCAAGATTGTTTAATATTACGATATGATAAGACTCATTAATGCCAGTATTGCAGTCTTTTTTGCATGGAGATGAAACTAGTTTTGTGACAAGAGATGAAAATCCAGCTAATAATGATGAAGAGCCAGCTGAGAATGATGAAGAGTCAGATGGGGAGAAAGACTCACAGACGCATGATGATACTGATTCCGATATCGATAGTGACAAAGAAGATACCATGGTGCTAGCTGAAATTGGAGATTCCTCAGACAGTGACATTAATGATACCGGTATTTCAGAAGACATAGAACAAACTGAACAACCCGTGCTGCTTAGTCGATATGGAAGGAGGACAACGGCCTACTGGACAAGACAGTTTTCTTGGGACTGAAGAAAGCAAACAGGGAAAGGGAGGGTCACTTGATTTTGCGCAAGGAGACGGGGGAGGGTCAGCATTTTTTGCGAAAGAAATCGGGGGAGGGTCAGTATTTTTCATGCATCCAGGTTTTGAATCGCACCGGCCTCCCCCCCCCTGTTAATTCTGACCAGGCCTTTAGCGAACACTAAGCGTAGGAAAATACAAGAGGCGAAGTAACAGTACAATAAACGGATACATGGAGGTCATTTGATCTGGTATCTGTGACTCTTACTCTGCTGTGATAAGACATACAAAGAGACCAGATTGAAATGTTTTCCTTTAAGTTTGTCTTTATTTAGCGAACATTAAGCGTAGGAAAATACAAGAGGCGAAGTAACAGTAACTAAGAGTCGAAAACGATTTTTGACACGGCAATAATGTCACGAGTATTTTCAATGCTGAACGAAAAAAATATTAAGGAATAATTTACTGATTACATGCATACTCAGGCCAGTACGTTTGATGCTTAAAGCTATTACTATTATTATTATTATTATTATTATTATTATTATTATTATTGCGTGAGTGAGGAACGCCACATACCTTCTGCGTAGTTATACACGATTTCATATTTAGCAACGTCTTAGTAATTTACGCTATTTTACGCTACTTTGAAGAAAAAACATCAACTGAGTCTCAAAAGCCCAAATTCGGTCATATTGTAAAGTAAATTTCTGTAATTCTGCGATGGAAATATTATATAGTGAAACGATTGTATACTGAAGACGTGACAGAAATTCTTCCATGTTATAAGTATATCGTAAGATCTTGACTGACAGCTTTAATCCCCCAATAAGGCCAACATAGTAGCTCACCAAGCAGTGTTTATAACCGGGGGAAAAAACAAACAGCGGCGTCACTGTTGCCAAATGATCAGTGGGTTGCAATTTAGGTATTAAAGTCTAAGTCATTTGTTCTCCTTAGACATTTGTGTCCAGTTATTCAATTTATTTAGAGATAAAGCTTATAAAAAACCTGATCCTTCAAGTAAAGGACGAGGAACCCTTGATATTAATACAGTTCTGTATCTCTGTATCTGAAATATCAAAGATATCAAAAAAATACATGCATTTCTTGATTTTCGTGCAACTCCCTGTGGTGGTACATGTGCGCAGTCAATCCACACATGAGATTGTCTGCAGTTTTAAAAGTTGTAAAAACCTATTCAACATTTTTCTGTTGAGCTTTTACCCCCTTTTTGTGCTTTATAAATTCACTGGCGTGCATTTTTATGTGTAAGGGAATGGATAGAATTAACAGAGGGAATGCTGCATACTGATGCGCTTTGGGGGAGGGGTCATATTTTTCATGCAGCAGTCTGAGGAGGGCCATTTCATTTTGTGTACGAATCAGGAGGAAGGGTAACCTATTGTGTATAAAGATATCGAGTAGATCAACAAATACTTTACAAAGCTACACTGAAAATCTTAATGAACAAACAAGGAATTTGAAGTGTATGGGGGAAATTATGAAATATCCAGAAGAATGGATAGATAGGGTAGTGTAGTTTTGAGTATATTTGTCCTGTCAAATACATCCTTTCAAAACACATGCAACATTTCCATGACGTTCAAAGTATAATACATCTTTTTCAAACAAAACCGTCAGAAATAAATAGAATGATCAAGAGTCAATTATACTTTGTTTTGAACAAAAAAACAAACTTGTTTTGAAGTTGTTACATATTGCACTGAAGAAATATTTTGTTTGAAATGGCATATGAAAAACAATCAAAGGACTTGTCTTAGTCACCAAATTACAAGAAAAAACTTAATCAGTTCTATCACTGCTATGACAATTATTAAAAAAGCAAATGATGATAAGTTCTGAATCAGTCTCAATTACACCAATTAGCGAACAAAAAAATAAAATAAATAGTACTAAATCAGTCTCTATTACACCAACCAGCGAACAAAAGAATAAAATAAACAGTATTAAACCAGTCTCTATTGCACCAATAAGCAAACAAAACAATAAAATAAATAGTACTAAATGAGTCTCTATTACACCAATCAGCGAACAAAGCAATAAAATAAATAGTACTATATCAGTCTCTATTACACCAATCAGCGAACAAAACAATAAAATAAATAGTACTAAATCAGTCTCTATTACACCAATTAGTGAACAAAACAATAAAATAAATAGTACTAAATCAGTCTCCATCAACTTCCTATTCATCCTCTCAATCCTCCTTCTCCCCCTTCTCTTTCCTCTCCTCTGTCTCCTTTCTCTCCATCCTCCTCCTCCTCATCATCATCATAATCATCTACACTACTACTACTACCACTACTACCATCATCATTACCACAACCACCACCACCACTTCCACCATCATCATCATCAGCAGCAGCAGGAGCATCAGCAGCAGCATTATCATCATCATCAACATCATCATCATCATCCACTCACATTCGTGTAACACTTACATTGATCAGTAGATGTATAGTGTAACATTTTTGTATTTTACTTTGTGTTCTTGGTGTGAATCGCACACACTGCATGTTTTGATCATTGTTTTAGTATTTCTGTCATGACAAATATACTAGAATCTCTTATGCCCATACGATATTACGTTGCCTATTAGTTGGATAATAGTCAACATATCAGATCACAGGGCATCGAGAGGTCTGGTTGTTGTTGTTGTTGTTGTTTTGTTTTCGTATTGTTATTTAAGTGTGTTCGTCGTGTTGTTGTTGTTTTTGTTGTTGACCAATAAAATTCAACGAACATAAATGTGTTGTGTTGCCGTTGTTGCAAGCGTAATGTAGATGTCATTAGGAAGCTACAAGGACACTATCATTATTTGACCCGATGCAAGTCTCTGACAACGTACATTCTCTTCATATATAGAGTATAATGATAGTGTCCTTGAAGCGTTTCTTGTCAGAATGACATCTCACCATCTGCCTCAGTCACTGAAATCCACCAATCAGAGAGCTCATCATGAGAATCTTGTCACGATTGTATCTGCTAATGATGACTTCAGGCCAACAACACAACGAACTGGCTGTATTGCTGTCTTCTGAACTGTGTATAGGTTGCAGACAACGCATCGCAGATCACTGACTTGGTTACCGAAAATGATTATGATTTGGTATTACTGACTGAAACATGGTTAACAGAAAATGAAAGTGACCACTTTGCGATAGACGAGATTACACTAAAAGACTGAAGTGTAAAGGCAGTGCTGTGGCGGTGTTACACAAGGCCAAGTCTCGAAGGTTCCATAAAAACAGTGTTTCAAGTCTATTGACTACATGGAAGCCACTCTTAAGTCTCCGTCAGATGTTTGCAGACTTATATCATTTTATATCGCCTTCCACCTTCGAGCAAAAATTAATCAACTACCACGTTTCTTTCCTGGATAAATTCACTGATTTTCTTGCTACGTAATGTATATCTGCTGGTAAACTTCTGATCAATGGTGATTTTAACATTCATCTAGACAATGACCACGGCAGGGATACTTGCCATTTCGAAGATTTATTGGATTCATCAAATATGATTCAACATACAAAAGATTCAACCCATCAATAAGAGCCCATGTTAGACTTGAAGAGAGTGCCGTTAAAACTCCAGACGTGGCAATCTCCGATAAACTTTGACATCCTTCTATGAACGCTAACCCTTTTTATGATCTCAGTATTATTCAAAGGCCTACGCCTTGGTCACTGGAACATTCAACATATTGCGAACAAGATTGATCAGTTAGGATGTTGGTTTTGCTACTCCAAGAATATGTTTGATATGTCAATTATCACCGGAATTTTACTCAATGACTTGCATCCTTACTCTGACTTTCTGATCAGTAAAGATTGAAGAGCAACAGGTGTAGAGGTGGGCTTCTTGCACTTGATGAGTCACACATTCTGTTCAAACGCAGGACAGATTTTGAGTCTAATACAGTAGAGATGAGTGTCGTCGGACTTGAAATGAGGAGTATACTCCAACTGATTGTTGTTGGAGTTTAAAGGCCATTTGCGTCCTCAATCTTAGTAGACAAAGAAATTGTATCAGTTATTAAAACTCTTTATCTTCAAGATAAAAAAATTGTCGTCTTGGGAGATTCAAATGTAGCTTATTATCTCAACATGGTAAGAATCTCTACACTTTTAATTGTATGGAGTCACTGGATTTTACACAGATGGTCTCGGTTTTCACTAGACCAGTGTCAGTGATTCTCCTTGATCATGTCTATCTTAGTTGCTTAAAGAATGTTTTACGTGTCGATGTTCCCGAAGTTGGCCTATCTAGCCATCATCCTGTTTGTGTTGTAAGACGCTTGAATGCAAACTCTGATACCACTGGTTACCGTATCGTGATTAAGTAATACAGTTTCGTAATTGTACTCCCGAGAATTGTTTGGGATTTAGAATCTACCTCTTGGCCAGCTGTCCTCCTGTCTGATGATTTTAATACCACTTTGAATGAGTGGACCAACTCCTTCAGTCGTATTTGTAACGCACATGCTGGATCTCATTTGTGTCAGAGAATACAATCTTGTGAAAGCCACTATGTCCAAAAAAATCCTAACGACTGGCTTGTGTATCGTTCTTTACGGAGCAGGGTTGTTAATGTAACTACCTGTGCAAAGCATTAAGTCATCATTGTAATGTCTTCACAAACAACCCTAACGCTTCTTTTCTTTGGCTCCGTTAATGATATTTTGTCCCATAGTGACAGTCGGTCACTCAGCTCAACGTTCTACCATGAAGGTGACTGAGAGGTTGAAAACCCACGGGTATATCGCCAAGGCTTTCAATATTCATTTTACTAGCATTATTGATAAGTTTCGTCAGCATTTTGACAACACTCTTGATCTCAGCCTTACCAAAGCTTTTCTTAACTCGCGCCACCCAGTTTTCAAATTCATCCTGTCACTGTTGACTTTGTCTGAGCCAACTTTCTTAGCTCGATGACAAAGAATTCTGCTGGTAATGATGCACTTCCCTCAAAATTTCTGACGATACGTGCGCCGTGTATTGCCGACTCTGTTACTAGTACTTTTAATATGTCAATAACAAATGGGTCTTCCTACTTACAAATGTGCCCGTGTTTTTCCCATTCTCAAGGGGGGGCGGGGGGTTTCAAAAAGCGATATTAATAATTACAGGCCAATTTTTATTTTGCCCTCCCTCTTTACAATTCTAGAGAAGCATGTGTAAAGTAGCTTTTTAACTGTTTGCATGTGAATCAATTGATTGTTGAGTCCTAATGTGGTTTCAGAGAACATCAGTCATTTCACACTATTCTGATCAAACTGACGGATCACCTTCTCTCAAATATTGATTCCGGTCTCTTTAATGGTTTATTGTTTTTGGATCGACATAAAGCTGTTGAGCCGGTTGATCATAATATACTTATAGATAAACTCGCTATTTATGGTAATTCAGGGGTCATCTCTCCTAGGTTGCCTGGCAGACATAATTCAGCTTGTTCACTTTCTTGCATGTGAGTCGGAGGTCCTGCCAATTGTAAGTGGCGTCCCTCAAAGTCTATTCTCGGCCTCCTACTTTTTTTATTTTCATCAACGACCTCCCCCTTTGACTTTATATTGGTGAGTTAGATATGATCGCTGACGAACAAACTTTGTATGTTTCAGGTAATACTGTCGATCAAATTATTTCCCGTATGAACGATAATGTTGTCCTTATCTCATAGTGGGTTCTAATAATGCTATAATGAACACGATTGGAACTAATTTGGGACAATTGGATCTTTATATTTTTCAATTTCTCAAAACTGGCAGTTGTTTTATCACTAAATGTTGCAATATTACAAATTACTCAGCGTGTAACTTAAAAGAAAGGCACATAAGCTTACATTTGCAGATTAAATCGATAATACTTCAGCATCCAATTATCCCAAATTACTTCTAATCGTGTTAATAGCAGTCAACACGGAAGAAACTAAAAGTACAGTCATTGCTTCTTGTCCAAAATTAGACATATTACTAACATTGAGGTCTTTATCTGTGTCACAATACACAAAACAATGATCTCTTATGTTTTTTCTCATGTGCTCTCAGGCGTCGAAATTGATTCTACTTTAGGTTGGGATGTTCACGTTGATAACCTATATAAGAAACTTTCTATCAGCATTGTTCCTTCACGAACTATCTTTCTGACTTTACACTGGTTGCAGAGCGACCTACGTATAGTCCATTTTACTGCGTTATTGACATTTAAATCATTGACACCCCCTTAATTGACTGACGTTTTTCATCGAATTTCATCGAACACTCGCAATGCCAGTCATGGTTATTTGTATCTTCCAAAATTCAAGACTGCCACAGGTCAAAAGTATTTCTCTTTCCGTGATGCCAGTACTCGGAAAACAATTCCCCCTGCAATTAGAAACAGCTCGACTTTGTCGAGTTTTAAAGATTATCCAATATTACCGCCAAACCACGTGACTGATCCATATGGTTTTTTTTCGCAAACTGTGAAGTACTTACACTAAAGATGATACCAGTAAAATTTCAAATGAAATGGTATGTTGGTTCTGGAGGAGACGATTTTTAAAGATTAAATTTGGATTTTCGCAAAATCCAGTAAGGCGACCAAGATCGTGTGACCGCTCAAGATTGTATATGCCAATTTCAACGACCAGACGTCATACTTGCTATACAAAAAAATTCAAATTGACCAGACCCTTTAGTCATAAGGAGAAACCATTTTTTGATTTTTAGAAAAGTCTAACGCTAGCAGTTTGTAAATTGTTGTCATGGCACCTACTGCTGGCGTTACCTGTGCCCGTATAGACATTGGCGTTGAGTCTCAGATGAGCAAGTGAGTATTACAGTTTAGCTTCCCCTGCAACTCGGTAGACTTAATAAAATGTTATCAGTCATGCTTTAACTTTAAAGTTCCTTTACAGGATTTGTCAGGGGTAAAAGTGACATAAGAACCATTTTTATCTGTGTTAATTTCACTTTTACGTTGCAACTGAGTTTAAGTGTATGTGCATGCTCAAAAATACCTAGTGCAAAATTGCTAATGCCTAGGATAGCATCGTGAAAGCCGGTGACAATATTGCAAAAATACGGAGGACAACATGTTGCGTGCCTAGAACAACACTGTAAATACGTAGAAAAACATGTAGAATACCAAGGACAATATGTTAAATGTACAAGACAAAATGGTAATACTCAATCGGGTAATAAGTTTTTTGTTTCTACGGTGGTCGCAGGAAGACACATTGTTCAAATTTCTCTGTTCATTAGGGCGGAGATAAAAAAGAAAAGCTTTCTTAAATAAAAAAAACCCATTCATATTTACGTTTCGTTACCCTAAAAAATGGTGTTGAAGTTAATTCTGATCGTATCGTGCGTATTCAATCTTAACCACTTACCGTCTCGTCCTCTTGTGATGATAATTCTTCCGAATCGAATCTTACCCAGAAGAAGGAAGCAGGAAATAGGGGACTACCATCTCGACAGTGGCCAAATAAACTAGATTCAGTAACAAAGACAATATTCTTATAAAGGAGATATCATATGACACTTGTTGGCTTTTGAAATTTCCCTACTTATAAGAAGTGCAGTTCGTAATGTTAATTGTAACTCTATAGATTAGTTCTCAAAAATCAATTTGAAACTTTTTGCACCAATCAGCTAATTTTTTTCACAAAAATGTCACATGAAAGACGCCGCATTCAATGTCTTTAAAACCAGTGTTTGTGTTCAGGTTGAGTAACAAAGACAATATTCCGAAGGAGATATGATGAGACACTTGTTGGCTTTTGAAATTTCCCTACTTATAAGAAGTGCAGTTCGTAATGTTAATTGTAACTCTATAGATTAGTTCTAAAAATCAATTTGAAACTTTTTGCACCAATCAGCTAATTTTTTCACAAAAATGTCACATGAAAGACGCCGCATTCAATGTCTTTAAAACCAGTGTTTGTGTTCAGGTTGAGTAACAAAGACAATATTCTGAAGGAGATATGATGAGACACTTGTTGGCTTTTGAAATTTCCCTACTTATAAGAAGTGCAGTTCGTAATGTTAATTGTAACTCTATAGATTAGTTCTCAAAAATCAATTTAAGACTTTTTGCACCGATCAGCTATTTTTTTTTTCACAAAAATGTCGCATGAAAGACGCCGCATTCAATGTCTTTAAAACCATCGTTGTGTTCAGGTTGAGTAACAAAGACAATATTTTGAAGGAGATATAATGAGACACTTGTGGGCTTTTGAAATTTCCCTACTTACAGGAAGTGCAGCTCTTAATGTGAGTTGTATCTCTATGGATTTGTTCTCAAGAACCAATTTGGGTAATTTTTATAATATTTTTTCACAATATTTTCACATGAAAGGTGCCGCATTCAATGCCATTAAAACAAGTGTTTGTGTGCAGATGCGGTGACTCAAAGCCATATATGATACTTTACTTCTAATGAAATCATATTCCAGGCTTTTGGGAACTAGCAGAATATAGAGCATATAGGTTGGGAGAATATGTGGAACACCAAGGAAATTAAGAGCCTAGTAATATTTGTCTATACCTGAGCAGACATGTTTGTCTCAGTGAAATCAACAAGCAGATTTTTACATGTAGGTTCAGCGTGCCCAAAGCTGAACAGTTTCAATTGTCCCTTTCATGGCGACAAGATACTGTATTTTACCACGTCATTTGTTCATCAGCACGACTGGGGCTCTCGCATGTAGGTGTATCTTCATCCCACCATAGATATCGCCGTCAGCCAATTGCATAAATTGAGAAATGCATATACTTTTGCGCACAGAGATTGTCTCAAAGATGCAATATTCACACTGACATTTTGGAGCCTCTTCGAAATTTGCAAAACCTCCACTGAGAAGAAAATACTTTTTTCCTATGTGTTGTGCAGTACTTTTCCCATTACTTCTACATCCATTGCTGCATCAAGCAGAAATAACGAATGGCGCTGTCGCGCCTTTTGAGTTCTTAATGCGTCTTTTGGTGACTTACATGGCGACTTTCACGATTTCTTTTATATTTTTGTCAGCTTCTTCCATTTGTTCGTTGAAATTCTTTTGAAATATCAATATGATTCAGCGATCAGTCTTAATAAAAGATATTTGTTCAGTTAATTAGTGAATGCTATGCCTCAATGCGTGACTATACAATGCAGTGTAAAGGGGAATTGTAAACGGGGGATGTACTGTGTTGCAACTGCGCAGGTCAGAATGTACGTGTAATAAAATCCACCTGTAGTAAAACAGACAAACAGTGTCTCATTGCCTAAAAATCTGTAGAAATTCGCATAAAAACAAAGATATTAATCTGTCATCTGCATTTTGGCCTTTCTACCTGAACTGGTAACTTTAGGACCAAAATAGAAATGTTATGAAACTATCGAATATTGTTTAATTCCTTAATTAATTGCAAATCGGTGTTGCTTTGTTGTTAAGCATTTCAACGTTATATTAAGACCAAATTCGTTTCTTATTTCTTGTGAAACTCCACTGAAAAAGTTGTGAGCCAAATTGATACAGAATAAAATTAGAATTAGACAAATCATGAATAATTCGTCCTATTTATCCAGACCGTATCTTCTATATCTTAGCGATCACTTTAAACTCTGACTAAATCCAAAGCCTATGTTAAGGCGGAGCCTCCCTTTAAAAGGACGCCAAGCTATGGCGGCGTTCATTGTGTAGGTGGACACCAAACAGGCAAAACGCGGGCACACGCTCCAGAAAATGGCACATTTTAGTTTTCCCCGGCCGCAAAAACACAGACAGACTGCCAAGCGGTCAGCGTGAAATTGCTGCCGATCGAACCCTGTGGTTATATTCAAAGTCTAAGGCGACTGAAAGACAATTTTTTTAGGAAATTCGAGCGTTTGTGGTGGGGAATCAGTGACCATTGGCGATTTGAACCGACCGTCAATCAAAAGCTTGCATAAACTCTAGCTTGCAGGATTAGCAAAATGTGACAAAAGGTTGAGACATAGACCCTCGAGAAAAACGTTTTTTCTCGAGGGTCTATGGTTGAGATCAGTTTTGTGTAATTAATGTTATAGAAATCAAACATCATACTGGCCATGTGTTTGACTGGGAAGAGAACTCCACTAATGCGTGAACCTGGGATTGAAAAGTGCGGCTTTAAGGATCACAGGATTTCGCTTAATACAGACATTAATTATGTGCATATCTAATTTTGAGCGAGCCAATAGAGCTATAGGTCTGATTTTGGTATATAGGGATAACTTAGCAGTACAATTTTTTTGACAGATTGTCACCTGACCTTGATGACCTTTGACCTAAAATATACATATTTGCCCATTACTCAGTAACCACAATTGTTACACCCATCATGTATGGTATGATGGGACACCTTATGACGCCACATATTGTACCTTATAAATTATGCGCATATCTAATTTTGAGCGAGCCAATAGAGCTAGAGGTCTGATTTTTGGTATATAGGGATAACTTAGCAATACAATTTTTTTGACAAAATGTCACGTGACTTTAATGACCTTTGACCTGAAATATACATATTTGTCCATTACTCAGTAACCACAAGTGCTACACCCTTCATGTATGGTATGATGGGACACCTTATGACGCCACATATTGTACCTCATTAATTATGCGCATATCTAATTTTGAGCGAGCCAATAGAGCTAGAGGTCTGATTTTTGGTATATAGAGATAACTTAGCAATACAATTTTTTTGACAAAATGTCACGTGACCTTGATGACCTTTGACCTGAAATATACATATTTGTCCATCACTCAGTAACCACAAGTGCTACACCCTTCATAAATGGTATGATGGGACACCTTATGAAACCACATATTGTACCTAATTAATTATGCGCATATCTCTGCGCATATCATGCTGGGTAATTACCTAATTTAGTGTTCCGATAACTCATGCACACGCTGTTATATGTTTTTGTGAGCCCTTTGGGTGCAGCACTTTACTATATCAGAGATATGGCAGAAATATCTTGCTGTCTGTAAATTGAAAGACTGTTTTGCAAAGTGTACTTATCATTATGAAATATGCAGTTCATATGAAAAGCTTTACAAGTTCCTGATACTTTTCTGTTTTCTCTATAAGAATTCAGTATTAGAAAGCAACATGCACTAATATTTCATATTCACATTTTTCTTACAACAGTTCTGGATATTTGGTTATGCATAAAAAGTGGAATACATTCACATCTCATTCAAAATACTGTACTAAAACTTTATAACTGACACTTTTAAGTTTCTATCTTCAACTGACATAATGACAACAATTTCATTAAAATACAGAATGATTATATATATATATATATATATATATATATAATATATATATATATATTATATATATATATTATATATATATATATATATATATATATATATATACACGCTGAATGATTGAATTTATATTCCACCTTTTGTTTTACCTTTGTCGCACGCACGGGGGTCACCCTGTTTTCGAAAGTTGGAATAGGAGGTCGGCCACTTTTTGACGTAGGCAAAAAAAATAATCCACCCCCAAGCCGAAGAAACTGACCAGTCCCTAAGTTACACAAACCCATTGCCTTACCATTTTCCAGTACGGCGCACATCCACATGGAGAAAAGAAAGCATGGGTGGCCTAAAGTAGGACCATCACGGTCGTCCAATTCAGTCTTAGTTGGCATAGCAATAACGCCTCGCTCGTTTGCACTTTAACACCACATGCACGTGAGCAATTGTCTTAAAATCGAAGACTTTGCGATCTGTGTACGAGGCGCCAAATGTAAAAAAATAATTTATACAACCACGCTTATTTCAGAGATAGAACAGATGTAAACTGTACATAATCTTGTCATCAAATTATCTGTTGAGATGACCACAAATGAAGAATAACAGGTGTGTACGAAAATTTGAGTGTGGCTAGCCTTGCCGAAAACCCGTAATTTTTAGTCACCCGATTGTAAGCAATCATGACATTTTGGTTAATCGATATGATCAATTGAGAAGGCGATACAGTCCTACTTCATGCTACTGTGAAACCTTACAGACAAAGAAGACTTGTCTTATATAATATCGAAGAAAATACAAAGAAACTTACAAGTTGTTGATGCTGCTACTGATGAGTTACCAAAGAAAATATCAAGAAACCAAAGTCTCTATAAACTTGCCATACAAGTGTTATTTGAACACTGGAGATCTTACAGTAACTTTTATGGTCGTTGGGGGCGCACGATGCTCGCCATCACTACTAATCAAAAATCTCTATTAGCACTAATGTTCAGGTTTGATCATAAATGTAGCGTTTCTTGCATGTTTTTGGTGTGTCTTTGATGTTTGGGAGTAATTTGGAATCCATTAAATCAAGTTGTTGTTGTTTGTATTGTTGTTTATGTTTATTAGTCGTGTTGTTATTGTTGTTGTTATTGACCAATACAATTCAACGAAGATAATTGTTGTGTTGTGGTTGTTTCAAACGTAATGTTGATGTCATAAGAAAGGCTACAAGGACAGTATCATTCTTTGACCCGATTTTACTCTATGCCAAAAGAGCGCTTGGGTTTATTATTTCAAAGTTCAAAATTCTATAAATATGAGTTTTAGCACATATACAAAGCTTTACAATTCATGTGTAGCCCCAATACTGGACTATGGTTCAGCTATTTGGGGTTACGGTAAATATCCAAAGTGTGACTCGGTTCAAAATCATGCTTTACGGTTCTTTTAGGAGTTCATAGATTTACACCTATTGATGCTGTATCTGGTGACACAGGTTGGAATTCATGTCAGGTGCGAAGATACACTTGGATACTCAGATATTGGATCATCTTGTTAACCTTGATGGAAGCAGATTAACAAAGAAAGTATTTCTCTGGGACTATGCTCTTTAGCAGTCCAATTGGTCTTCTGATGTATGTCATATTTTTGATGACCTGAATTTTGATACAGATGGGCTACTTCATGTAAACTTAAGTCTAGCCTCAAGTCGTTTGCGACTTGAACATTCAACTGCTTGGTGTGAAAGTGTAAACCGAAAACCAAAACTAAGAACATATGTGCTCTTTAAAACTGATTATAATGTAGAATACTATGTATCGATGTGTCTCTCTCGTAGACAGCGATCTTTATTGGCTCAATTTAGAACCGGTGTTTTGCCTTTACTAATAGAAACTGGAAGATATAGGGGAGAAGCTGTTGACAATAGAATCTGTACTTTCTGTAATCAAAATGCTGTAGAAAATGAGACGCACTTTCTTTTTCATTGTAATCTATATGACGATTTGAGGGAAATGTATTTAAATTCAAATATTGATTATCAAAGTTTGACATCAGATACTGAGAAATGTAAATTTTTGATGTCTAGAAAGTTAGGGGAATATCAAAGTTTATTGAACATGCATTTACAAGGAGAAAAGAGCGTTTATATGTGAATGTTTGAAAGCGTATTGTTTTCCGCTTACAATGCCCTCGTGACCTATATTTTGAGTTGTCTTAAAAGTGACATATAAGCCCATTCGGCTGGGAGGTGTTAACCTTATGCTGAGTTGTATTCTTTTGAACCACTAATATCTCATGTCACTATAATAAACTTAACTAACTAACTAACTAACTATGCCATTGTACACTCTCTTAAGTCTATAAAAGTTTTGAATGCTGTTAATAGGGTAAACCCTAGTAATGACACTGGTATCCAAACTTGGTATGATTATTTTAGTACTTTGTACAAAGATTGTTACGATGTTAATTCAGGTGATATTGAATTTTTAGTTCAATAGAAGATGAAATTAAGCAATTTTCCTCGAGCGATGACTCTGAAGTTGGTATCAGCAATAAAATTAATGATCCTATTTCAGAGAGTGAAGTATTGTCTTGTCTAAAAAGACTTAAATCTGGTAAAGCTCACGGGCCAGACGAGATACATTATGGATTTTATAGCTGCTCTACAGAAATAATTTTACCTGTACCTGTAGAATTATTTAACTTCATTTTTGACTCTGGAATTGTTCCTACTGAATGGTTAAGCGCAATTGTACTATTCAACGTCAACAACTACAGGGGACTTCCCTCCTTAATACACTGGGGAGATTTTCACATCAATTTTAAATGAGCGGCTTGTCAAATGGTCTGATATTTCAAACATCCTCTCAGATTGTCAAGCCGATTTCCGTAAAAAACACAGCACTACGGATAATATATTTGTTCTTCACTCCATTGTACAGAAATATTTGAGCATAAGATGAGGAAAACTGTACTGCACTTTTGTCAATTTTTCGAAGGCGTTTAAGTTGATCAAGTAAACCACAGTATGTTATTGTATAAGGTTAAGAATGCTGGGAGTCAAAGGTAAAATGTATTGTATTTTATATTCAATGTACAGTGACATCAAATGATGTGTCAGAGCAGGCAATATCACATCAGAGTACTTTGACTGCCCAGCTGGTGTCAGACAAGGGTGCATTTTAAGTCCGTTATTGTTTAATTTTTGCATTGGTGAATTGAATTCTATGCTTATGTCATCTGGTCAACTCGGTGTTCAATTTACACAAGATTTGTATGACTTTTCGCCCTACGTTATGCTGACGATGTAGCAGTCCTCTCAGTGTTGTTTCATATTACAAATACCTGGGTTTATTTTTTTCATCCCTTAACAACTGGTCCTAAGCCATCCACAATCTAGCAAACCAAGCCAGCAAATTGCTGAATCTGTTTTCAATTGCTAGATGGAAGCTAGGTCATTGTGATTTGTATTCTCATTTTAAAGTTTTCGATATTGCCTATTTTATGTTATGGTTCTGAAATCTGGGGTTTTAGTTATTATGATGTGTTAGAAAAGGTACACAGAAAATTGTGTAGAAAGTCTTTAGGTGTACCGGGCGATACTACAAATAAAGCTATGTTGGGGGAATGTGACTGATGTTCCTGTACACTTTTACTCTAGAAAGCGTCGCATTTGCTATTGGGTTAAATTACTTGAGCTGCCTAATATCAAGACCGACTTCCAATACATGCGTACACCATGTTATATAATCTTGTTAGCTTTGGTCGGCATACGTGGGCAACCTCTATAAAGAATGTTCTATTTTCATATGGTTTCGGTAACGCCTGGCTTGCCCAGGATATAGGCAATATACAGCAGGTTCCGTCACTTCTGATGCGAGACTTTCAGATGTTTTCAGACAACTTTGGAATCGTAAACTTTCTTTGAAGCCAAAACTCCGTACATACATGCAATTTAAAAGTTTGCTAAAACCTGAGAAATACCTCAAGTTACCATGTACCCGTAGCTTTATACAATTGTTTGCTTGTTTTCGCTGCTCTACCCTTCCTCTGGCAATAGAGGAAGGGGGAAGGTACAATATGGATGTGACTTTAAAATTTTGTAAATTATGAGAGATGTAGAAGATGAATACCATTTCCTTCTGGAATGCCCGGTTTACTCAGATCTTAGGACAGGGCAATCACGTGCTTATTTTGAGCGACCAAACTTTCATAAATGTGTTCAACTTATGAGCACATCTAAAACTGATGAGCTTCTGAATCTTTGTATTCTTGTAAAAAGCTTTTAAGCAGAGAACGACAGCTCTCTCTCATCTAGTAATTCATGATTGAAATATTACTATTGTACTGTATTTATGTATTGTCCACTTTTTTGTATGTGATTTTAAGATATTTATTTTGTTATCTCATGCATTTAAAACTTCTGTAACCCCCTTGCATATGGGCCGGAGGCTTTGAAACGCAATACAAGAATCCGAATCCAATCCAAAAATGTTAAAAAGAAATCGGAGGTATTATGCAGCCATTAATGCATCAATAGTGCCAAACCAGCATTGTTAGGAATAAAAAAAGGAAGGGAAAAAAGGAAAATAAAGAAACCGCGTCGCCGCATCACTTTTGCAAAGTCCACATTTTGACAGTTGTGAAGCAGAACAATTTCGATACTCTTGACAAGAGTTCAAGAAATATACTGATTAATCTGTGTATATGATGTGTTACGTTGGCGAGGTCATGAAAGTATTCGTACCCCTTCAAGAGTGGTCAAATTAAGGAAACCTGTTTAAAATATCAACTGCAGAAACTGCAGAGTAACAATAAAGAGATCCAAGATGGCAACCATGGAGGCGAGATCCAAGATCATGTAACCATGGAGGCGAGCAAAATCAGATTTCATGGCGACGTTTCCATCTTATCTGCTGTTCTTGTTAGCTGATAGTCGTAATCTCTAAATCTGATTTTAATCAGATATGAGGGGAGATTCGGGATGAAAATATCCGTTTAAGATCATTGTACGCTGTGATAGGCCTAATTAACATTTAAACAGATAAACCTGCCCGTTTCTTGATTGAGTGACAGGACAATTTATCATAAATACCATTTTATGTTGTTGATTTTTTGAATTCAAATTATTCTGTATTGTTGCTTTTAAATATATTTGTATTATTCTCAATTCAAAAGTCTTTCCAGCCTTAGTGACAATCGTGAGGACAATGTATATCCTTTCCAGGACATCATGTTTGCTTTTTAATTTTTTTTCCAGTGACAAATGGAAAATGGTGAAGCTCATTGAGTACGGAGTACATGTATTAAGGAACTGAGATCAAAAACTGTGAAAATATAAAAAAGGAACTTGGAAAGTTGGTTGAACTTTTTCAGAAATATACTTTATACTTTTGCCAAATGTCAAAGACGGAAACATGTTTGTTTTGTTTTGTTTTTGTTTACTTTTTCCCTAAGAATAGATGAACACTTTTCAAGAACAGTCAAATGATCTAGCAACTATGATATAGAAAAGAAATAGATTGCGCTGACTGAAACCGAGAGTAGGCGTGGTCAGGTCATATACTGCAGAGACAAATGAGAAAAATGTCATAATTTCAGGCATTTCAGCAGGGCTCCTCAGAAGGTCCGTAAAGAGTTTTAGGCATTGTAATTGCTTCCCTGTGCGCGTAGGATTTTTGAGGGTTTTCATAAAATCACGGTATATTTCAATAGGGCTAAACCACTTAGGTTTTCTGCCTACAAGTAGGTTTAGTTACGTTCGTAAAATATACTTAAACACTCCTGCATGCTTGCAGAATGTAATGTTGTAGTGTAAAATTATTAAGGTGAAAATGAGCATTCTGCTGTGGTTCTTAAAACGGCACTTATATATGGAATCAATCCTGTTAGCATAAACCTTTGCGAACTTTTCTGTAGACTGTGTGTGTTTACCGGCTAATATCACAATTTTAGTTGACGCAAAACAAATAATTTAAGAATTTACTTTGCTCTAACTCAACAAATTTTGCAATACGAGACAATTCAGTGATTTGGTTCTCAATATATTTATATTATGGTGACCGCTCTGTCGTATTAAACATTGTTTAATGTAGCATTTGCGGTGGTTTTGCCGATAATGCACCAGTTATCGATGTCATATTATTATGCAGATCACAATATTGACAAGAAATGAGACTGGGACTGGCTTGTCTAAATCAAATTGTTCTGATCACAATCTACCGAAATTCTCTATCGGAAATTTCTGAAAAACATACTTTCAGTACTTTATACACTAGGCTGGCCTCACACTCATCGTGAGTATATGCTGTTCCAATATATTGTTCCGATTGCTGTTTGTCGTCAGCATAGAGGGCGCAGTCCACGACCTACCACCATTTTGCCCGATATTTTCATTCTTAGTTGAGCGATTTTTTGAATGTGCGAGTAATGACCTAACTCTGATTTGTTTGCATAGTGCCGAAACTTGAAGGTGTAGATCCCAGGGAACGTTTTGCCTACTGTCGGTCGCGTCAAAAGTTCTCTAAATATCAATAAAGAAAACTTATTTTTCTGGTCATGAACTGACAAGTACAACAGTCGACGAATTCGCGCACATTTACGAATTTTCTCACAAACTTCAAAGGTAGCCATGTGTTCCCCGCTTCGATTGCATTTACATTAAGTGGTCGAACATACAAGTAAAGAATTCTCGGACTATAGCATTTTAGCCATCGTCCGATCCAACAACTTTCAAATTCGGTATGTCAAACATATCTCCGGTTTAATGACGCTATTTTCAATCAAACCAAACTTTTTTTGTTTTTACACTCTTTTGCAATTAAATGAAATTTCTTAGCAATATCGCTATCGTGGCGCAGGTAACTTTTCACAAATCTTTTGCATCAATAATAATGTACTACAGTCAGTATAGAAGCGCTTGGTGGTATTCTTTCCTTTTCGAATTTAAAACGCTGATGCAACATTTTATTGAACCGACTTTCATTATTCCTTATTGTTTGCGTTGAATTTTTCAGCGACAAACGCTCATTTCAATTGCAATTATCTCTTTATTGACCAATCGTTAGACATTCATCAACGTTTAAAATCAATCAATCAACGTTAAAAACTATTAATTTTTTCTGACATTTCCTATCCTCATGTTAACTTTAATATAATCTAAACGGCGTTCATAATATATAAAGAAACAAGCATTTTGATTGCATAACATTTGAAACTTTAAAAGACAATATCGACTGTTTTCGTGGTTTTTAAATTAATATAAACAATAAAATCATTAAGCTGGTAAACGGTAATGAAAGTAAAACACAAATGTATGAAGTGCAAGCTGTAAACATTGAAATATTGTTGTAATGACATCTTCACTTTAGAAGAAAATCTGATATCTTGAAATGTACTCAAGATCAGTCGAAAAAAACGTGATATTGAAACGATCGTGCTAAGCAAACAAACAACAACTTTAATGGAGCCTTCTTCGGTGACAGATAACAGTGAGGATATCATATCACAGTCCCTCCACCACTAGGGACTTTGATGATATCAATGACATTTCGCTGCGCTTTAAAACTGCTGCCTTGAAGCACACGATTGATCACAAATGGACATAAATGAAAATTAAAGCATTTATTCACAGACAAGATTTGTAACATGACGTTTCTTGGTTGGCAATTTTCCCAACCTGGTGTCTATTTTTCTGTTAATCTTAGCGCAAATATTTCAAAGTTGTAATCGCCCTCAGTCCGATTAAACTTGTACACTTTTTGTAAACATTGCAAACACATAAGGGTTCAGTAAAATTTTCCAATTGGATTAAACCTTTCAGCCTGTTTTACATACAGTGAACCACGCAAAGAAATCAGGGATCAACTGAACTCGGCTAAACGAGAGAACACTGTACAAAACTTTGGGAAAACCACAGATATAAATTCTTCCTGAAACTCTTCAAAGGGCCATGGCGTAATATTGTGCTCTCTTTGATTGACATGCCATTGTTATTCAGTGAAAGCGGTAAGTGTGAATGCATGTGTTAATGACTTGCTAATACTGTTATTTTTTTCACAAAGGACGACCTGAGAAACTTTACAATCCGTTGAAATCTAGTTGTTTGTTATTCCAGTTTTTCCTATTTTCACTCTCATCGTAGGTGAAGTTTATGAGTTAGGAGTGATCCATATAAAGGCATAAAATCGGTAAGTTAAATTACAGCGTTGTCTTACCTGGCCATCCCTCCCCCTGAGATACGTGATTTTGTTTCGTTTTTTTTTGTTTTGTTTTTTATCATAAAAACAAGAGAATTATTTCGACAGGGGCTTTTGAGGGTGTCATCCCCTAAGAGGCCAACGCACATGTGCAGTAATCAGCTAGTACATACAGGAGTCTCCAGCTGATACAGTAGTGGCACGCTTGCCCACATTGCCAGTGATACATCTACGATCTTGCTCCAGGGTTTTAAACCAAAGGAAAAAAGTTGTTGGTCGCCGTAGTACTACGTTTTGGAGATTTTTAGCTGTTTGTTATTTCACCACAGTTGTTATAACTAGTTTTGAAACATTAGATCCTACACGGTCCCTGTAGGGACCGTGGATACAAGTGAATGTGCTGAGCAGAAAGACAGGCCCCTGTAGCTGCAAAATTGTAGCGCTACGGTGAGACAGGCGGTCGGTGATTTTTGGTTTTTGCAACTTGTCACCAGTAGCGCTACAATGCCAATGGCCCTGTAGAGGTCAAAATAAGCGCATCCCACTGGACCAGGCGTGTTGATGTGAAATGCTACATATTTACTGCATTTGGTCTGCATCGTACCGATTCATCACTACTGAAGACTAAACACTATGCTGCACTAACCTCTTCGTTTATGGGGTCTGGAATTTGTTCAAACACGACGATCGCGCTCCGAAAACATTTCTTGGAGCAGCTATTATCAACTTCCGGTAATGGCGGCTCCCAGAAACACGGATGCCCAACGCTCAATATTTATGGAAAGTTTTTGTTTTGCTGTCAATTTTTCCTCTCAGCAGTAGCTGCTCATATTACAGAAAACGCCACATCAGGAAAACAAACTGAAAAGTTACAGGATGAACAATGGTGTGCTGCCAATAATGGTGTCCCTTAGACTGAAGAAGGTAGGTTCTTATTAATTTTGTTTTTTCTTGTTCACAGTACTGAATAAATATTGTCAGTAACTGAACTGAATTATGAGAATTTTGTGAACAATATTGTACGAATTACAACAATATTGTCCGAAAGCTCCATGTTAGGCATTTCCCAGACATGTCTTGACTGGTTTATGTTCAATACTGTTGTTTTTTTGGTTTTTTTTTAATCTTTTCTCAATTAGGCCAAGCTCTGTCTTCTAAAGGTTTCTGTTGTTTTTGTTTTGCTGTCAATTTTTCCTCCCAGCAGCTGCTGCTCATGTTACAGAAGATACCACATCAGGAAAACAATGTGAAAAGTCTGAGGATGAACAATTGTCTGCTGCCAATAATGGTGTCCCAGAGGATGAAGAAGGTAGGTTCTTGTTAATTGCTGTTGCTTGTACAAAGCATTGAATTTATGAACTTGGTGGGCAGAAATGCAAATGTCATGTGGATAGGTGTTATGTGTGGTGGCATCTGCAAATATGCAAATAAAGTAAAAAGGGAAAAACCAGAAAATTTCTATCACTCTGAAACCACAGGCCTCATTTGGTTGAAACCTGGTATGCAGTTTTTTTATTGTGACTTTAAATTTGTTCAAATTTTTGTTGAAATTGTCTTGTTTGTATTTTGGGTCATTTTGTCTCCCTTTTGGGCAAAAACTCATTTCTTCTGAAATCACCTGTCCAATTGCTTTGAAACTTTGTATGCATGTTCCTAGGGGTAAACTTTGTTGCATATACTGACTGTGGCCTGCCACATTGAACCAAGTGTGAGCCAAGTGTTATTGAAGCTATTTTAGATTTAAAAATTCAGATTTAAAAGCTGTATTGACATGATTCATCCATGACAGCCTGGGCATATGGTTGTTATACAAACGTAGGATTGCAGGTAATTTGTACTGTTTTTTGCAACTGTACCTAATTAGACCAAGGTCTTTCTTCAAAATGATTTTTCATTAATTTATTGCTTTAGATGTATCTGTTATAGAAGAGTCCAACACTGAAAATGTTGAAACTGACGAAAGAGATGCTGCTGCCCAAGATCATGAAGTCTATGAGGCTGAATATGGTTATGCTCTAATGTATTCTGTTTTGCTGCATATTAAACATCAGTGAATTAATACATGTTTTAATTTGCTTGGGAAATGCTTTGCACTGTTATTAAAAATCCAAATAAGCCTAACATTTTGCCTGAATACTGACACTCATTCCATAATCAAAACAATTCAGCACACACTTGTACTGCATACTTTGAGGGTTTCCAAAAATAATTTTTTAATACCCAGGGAATTGTCACCACGAGGCAGCAATGGAGTAAAAACAAGAAACTGGTTGCCAAACATTATAGCTAATTTCCTTATTATATGTTAAAGTTTATCGTATGAAGAATTGTTGTTATCTGAATATTATACACCAAAAGATCACAGTTGGAGTACCATAAGTCATGGTAGCGTTCACAGTCGAGTAGCAACATGTACTTCTTGTATTTAGTGAACAACACAAACATTTTTATTATTGTAACATTATACATGCCTGCTTGCTCATTTGGTATACAATTTATTGCCTAGTGTGCAGGGAGTGTGCAACTCAAAGAATACGTACATCATCCCTAAGAAAAAAATACTAACGAGAATTGCTCCACCAGAGTTCATGAGTAAAAATGGTCTATGCCACTTCTTTCCGGTATGAAAGTCTATTCAACTTCTTGTTTTAGCTCCACTAGTGACACAGAATTTATCAGAAGAGCTAATTGTTGATATTTGTCCATCCACGGTCTGTCAACAATGGACTTCTTCTCTGTCTGTCTGTCTGTATGCATGCATGCATGTATGCATGTATGTATGTATGTATGTATGTATGTATGTATGTATGTATGTATGTATGTCCATTTATGAGGATGTCCATCCACTCATATCTATTGAGAACCACAACTAGTACTTATAGATTTAATATTTCTTGTGTGTGTGTGGGGTGGGGTTTCGATATTTACTTAATTCAGATAACAATTTTCTACTCTGAAACTGTTTGTCTGATAGTTTTGAAATTTGCAATGGTCTTATTTTTAATTAAGGACAAATATCATCTAAACATTCTTCACATATATTTACCATATGGCAGATTGTCATGTCAAATATAACACTGGGGAGCTCAAGTCGCTAGTTCACGAGTTGTTATAGATATTAATCTTCTTTCTCCCAGGGGTCATCGGCACTAAATTTCAGGAACTTAAATTGGAGGAAAAGGATTAACTTAATGATTAAAGAGAAGAATTCTTTCTTGATTGGATAATTATCATCAATTATCTACCTACTATGAGTAAATTGTTAATTTACTTGAATGATGCTTTCCTGCTATGAGGTGGAAGACTTGGTTAGCAATTTTACTACCGTAATTTTCTTTTTGAAGAGGAGATAGATCTCATGTGGAATTGGTTCGAGTATTGGTTTAACAGACTGGTTTGTGTCACACATCAGTCAAATGCATGATCACCTGCCTACAGGTACATAGTCCCTTGTTTGGGCTACAACAAACATCTACCACCTTGTCATGAGGGCTATATCACCCGTTTATTCCCCTGAGGGGCCGTGCATTACCAGAAACACATCGCTATTCCCCAATGCTGAGGGGTTTGGCAATGTGTTTCTGGTAAGACACTGTCGCAACACCCATTATTTTTATGTGTGAAAGAGTTTATTTGAAACCAAGTCCTCCAGTGACATTGCTTAGCATAGCAAAAACAAACATATTATTGGAACTGTTCGGTATTTTGTGCAATTGCTGTATCTCTGTTGAAGTATGTTACAGAAGGACAACAAACCACAAAATAAAGGAATAAACTACTATAAAGGGCTTGTTCCAGAGCATCCTGAAACGTAATGACATTGTCTTAACTTACATAATTTTTGCATTTATTCTTTCGAAATTTGAAATTCTCAGAATTATTCTTGAAGAAGGGATGCCCTTTTATTCACCCCAATCAACATGGATTAATTGAAGTCTTTCACTTTTTTCTTTTCACAAATTCGAGGTTATTTTAGCTAACGTAAGTGGGATGGCTGACACAAGACTATCTAAACTTATACATACCTTTAGTGACCATATCTTAGTATCAGTGATCTCTTACCTGATAAAATTAGCAGAGAAATAGGATCAGAAGCATAGTCATACCTAGGAACTTACTAAGGTTTATGTGTCAATAGCAGTGCCCTGCCAAGGCAACACCCTTGAGTCAGTCCCTCATAAAAATTAAAGAATAGTACACATTGCAGTACATTTTTTCATATATCATTGATTTTGTATGTACCCCTCTTTTCCTTAACTGGCCCCCATATTTTCAGACCCTATGGGCCCTATTTTTACATCAACTTGGCTGAACACTGCAGTGTTGCTCACGGTTACTCTACCCATAGCTATGAAAGCTGTCATTCAAAGGTGTCAAATGGAGAATTACACTTGTGTTGCGAACCCAAAGCCTATGATATCATAGCATGCACTCAGGCATAGTGTATGGTTCATTTATCCACTGATCTTGATGCCAAGAGAATAAGTTATTATTCATATTTGAAGGATATTGATGTTCTTGAAACCATAATTGATGTAGGAACATTGGTACCTATAGAATTAGTGGTCTCCATCATAGGCATGTTGGCACATATTTGTACTTGTTGTGTTTGGCGGTAGCCCTGTTAACCACTGTATCATCATTGCAGTGGATGTAATTTGAATGTGTTCAAATGTCAATGCCAAGTTTTGAAAATGTCCATGGTAAAATTATACCAGAGTCGGCTTTGTGTCTGTTTTGATCACTTTCTATACAAATGGGATGACTTCTAGCTCACATTTGCTATACCAACGTGAGGTTATGGTGTAAGCTGAAGTCGGTATGTATGTATGTATGTATGTATGTATGTATGTATGTATGTATGTATGTATGTATGAGTGTATGTATAGTATGTCTGTCAACATCAAAAACTCACAAATTGCTGCATTTTTTTAGCTTGGTATTTGGTGTGTGGATGTATCCTGGGCTATAGATGGGATTTTGTTCTAATGAAATTTGCATTGCCCAAATTATGTAAATGACCTTAAAACTGCTTTGAAAATTAGTGTATAAGTACCTTAGGTGGACCTTATACAATTGTATCTTATGTATATCATGAATCTTGAATTTTGTATTTTTTGCTGAATTTTTTTGATTATTTTCATCATTTTAAGTAAAAATTATTCTTCTCTGAAACCCCCAGCCCATTGTACTCAAATTTGGGTTGGATATTTGTTTAACCCTTCTAATTTGTTGAAATTATAACAGAATTGGCAAAATTACCGTTTTGGGGCAGTTTTTGTCATTTTTGATCAAAAAATCTTAAATCATCTTATTTTCTTAAAAAGTGCTGGAGAGACAACTTTTATATTTGGTGTACAGATGCTCAGGGATGACAATAGTTGGATACGTTTGAAATTGTCATGAAATGTGCAAATTTGTATTTTCAAGATATTTTTGTTATTTTTCAGTCAAGAAAACTTGTTTTTAAGACAGTTTTGTCATCTTTTGTTGTGAAAGCTTGTTCTCAAAAACTACTTGTCAATGTCTAAAGCTTTGTAAGTTGGTTTTAAAGTCTTGAAGGATGTTATTAGTTAGACAAATCTTCTGCTCAAAGTGTTGGCAAACACCCAATTTGTATAATTTAGGTTTTTTCTCAGTCTGTGACCTTAAATGACCTATACCAACCCAGGATATGTTGTAAAAACAGTGGTTAAGGCTGTGTGCAACTTAAAGAAATCCTATATCATCCCTAAGAAAGAAATACTAAGGAGGATTGCTCCACCAGAGTTCATGAGTAAAAATGGTCTATGCAGCTTCTTTCAGGTATGAAAGTCTATTCAACTTCTTGTTTTAGCTCCACTAGTGACACAGAATTTATCAGAAGAGTTAATTGTCGATATTGTCCATCCACGGTCTGTCAACATGGACTTCTCTCTGACACTACTGGTCCAATGGGTTGACACTTAGTAAGCACGTTCCTTTTGGTGACCTCTGTGAGGTTTCTTCAATTATTGTAAAATTGGCAAATTTATATTTTTAGCTACTATAGTCTAGAGAAGCTATTGGGATGGGTATGTGTCCGCCAGCATCAGTCTGTCTGTCTGTCTGTATGTATGTCCCTTTATGAGGATGTCCCTCCCCTCAAATATCTTGAGAACCGCAGTACTTACAGATTTAATATTTCTTGTGTGTGTGTGTGTATGTGTAGGGGGGGGGGGAAAGAGTTTATTTAAATCATGTCCTCCAATGACATTGCTTAGCATAGCCAAAACAAACATATTATTGGACCTGTTTGGTTATTTTGTACAAATTGCTGTATCTCTGTTGAAGTATGTTACAGAAGGACATCAAACCACAAATAAAGGAATAAACTAACTATATAGGTGTGTGCTTGTTCCAGCGCATCCTGAAACGTAATGACATTGTGTTAACTTACATCATTTTTGCATTTATTCTTTCGAAATTTGAAATTCTCAGAATTATTCTTGAAGAAGGGATGCCCTTTTATTCACCCCAATCAACATGGATTAATTGAAGTCTTTCACTTTTTTCTTTTCAGAAAAAATCTCGAGGTTATTTTAGCTAACGTAAGTGGGATGGCTGACACAAGACTATCTAAACTTATACATACCTTTAGTGACCATATCTTAGTGTTAGTGATCTCTTATCTGATAAATTAGCAGAGAAATAGGATCAGAAGCATAGTCATACCTAGTAACTTATTAAGGTTTATGTGTCAATAGCAGTGCCCTGTCGAGTAGCACCCTTGAGTCAGGCCCTCATAAAATTAAAGAATAGTACACATTGCAGTACATTTTTTCATATATCATTGATTTTGTATTTACCCCTCTTTTCCTTAAATGGCCCCCATATTTTCAGACCCTATGGGCCCTATTTTTACACCAACTTGGCTGAACACTGCGGTGTTGCTCACGGCTACTCTACCCATAGTAATGAAAGCTGTATCATTCAAAGTGTCAAATGGAGAATTACATTTGTGTTGCAAACCCAAAGCCTATGATATCATAGCATGCACTCAGGCATAGTGTATGGTTCATTTTTCCACTGACCTTGATGCCAAGAGAATAATTTATTATTCATATATGAAGGATATTGATGTTCTCCAAACCATAATTGATGTCCGAACAATGGTACCTGTAGAATTAGTGGTCTCCATCAAAGGCATGTTGGCATACCGGTATATTGGTACTTGTTGTGTTTGGCAGTCGCCCTGGTAACCATTGTATCATCATTGCAGTGGATTAATTTGAATGTGTTCAAATGTCAATGCCAAGTTTTGAAAATGTCCATGGTAAAATTATACCAGAGTCGGCTTTGTGTCTGTTTTGATCACTTTCTATGCAAATGGGATGAATTCTAGCTCACATTTGCTATACCGACGTGAGGTTATGGTGTAAGCTGAAGTCAGTGTGTATGTATGTATGTATGTATGTATGTATGTATGTATGTATGTATGTATGTATGTGTGTATGTATAGTATGTCTGTCAACATCAAAAACTCACAATTGCTGCATTTTTTATTGCTGCATATTTTTATTAGCTTGGTATTTGGTGTGTGGATGTATCCTGGGCTATAGATGGGATTTTGTTCTAATGAAATTTGCATTGCCCAAATTATGTAAATGACCTTAAAAAGGTGTAACTGGTCAAAAATTAATATCTCAAGAATCGCTGTTTTGATTGCTTTGAAAATTAGTGTGCAAGTACCTTAGGTGGACCTTATACAATTGAATGTTATGTTTATCATGCCTTTTGAATTTTGTATTTTTGCTGCTTTTTTTTGTTATTTTCATCATTTTAAGTAACAATTCTTCTTCTCTGAAACCGCCAGCCCGATTGTACTCAAATTTGGGTTCGATATATGCAAGATTGTTACCCTTCTAATTTGTTGTAATTATAACAAATTTGGCAAAATTACCGTTTTTGGGTAATTTTTGTCATTTTGATCAAAAAATCTAAAATCTTTTTTCTTAAAAAGTGCTGGAGAGACAACTTTTATATTTGTTGTACAGACGCCCTGGGATGACAATAGTCGTATACGTGAAAATTGTCGTGAAATGTGCAAATTTGTATTTTTAAGACAATTTTGATATTTTCAGTCAAGAAAACTTATTTTTAAGACGGTTTTGTCATCTTTTGTTGTGAAAACTTGTTCTCAAAATTTACTTGTCAATGTCTAATAGCTTTGTACTTTGGTATTAAAGTCTTGAAGGATGTAATTAGACAAATCTTCTGCTCAAAGTGTTGGGAAACACCCAAATTTGTATAAATTAGCTTTTTCCTCAGTCTGTGACCTTAAATGACCTATACCAACCCAGGATATGTTGTGAGACAGTGGTTAAGACTGTGAACATAAGTTTGTCATATTTGGTATCAATGTGTAGTGAAATTTAATCCAAAAAACAAAGCTTTTCTGCAACTTTTCCATGTAAGACACACAAGAACTGATAAAAATTGTGGATCCATGATAATTCCAAATGTTATAATAACCCCACGTGGAAGGCATTTCACTATCTGGAACTAACTAACGTGCTGTTTACATTCAAATGACAGCACTGGTAGCGTTTAAAACCAAGGTTGTAAAAAGCTCACCTACTTTACATTTCTTCCCATCTGGCCATTGCAGCTCTTTCTGTAAAAAAAGTCAATACCAACTGTTGGAAAATTTGATATCCTGAGAGGGGTGGGTGTGTAGAAGATTGTAATGCAATTACAATTTTAAAACAATAATATGTTATGTTAGCAATAGATTTTCCTATAAGATTTCGGTATATATAAGACACTCACTTAGCACTTTCCAATTATTATGTTAATATGACATTAAACTGGTCCAATAATCATTTCCATTCAAGGTAATACATTACCAGGTCCATGGGACATTTGCGATTTATAAATTTAAGTAGGACCATCCTTAAAGCCGCACTTTTCAATCCCAGGTTCTCGCATTAGTGTAGTTCTCCTCCCAGTCAAACACTTGGCCAGTACGATGTTTGATTTCTATAACATTAATTACACAAACTGATCTCAACCTTTTGTCACCTTTTGCTAATCCTGCAAACATAGTTTATACAAGCGTTTGATTGATGGTCGGTTCAAATCGCCAGCGGTCATTGATTCCCCACCACAAACGTTCGAATTTCCTAAAAAATTGTCTTCCAGTCGCGTTAGAATTTGAATATAACCACAGAGTTTGATCGGCAGCAACTTCGCGCTTGCCGCTTGGCAGTCTGTCTGCGTTTTTGCAGCCGGGGAAAACTAAAAAGTGGCATTTTCAGGAGCATGTGCCCGCGTGTTACCTGTTTGATGTCCACTTACACAATGAACGCCGCCATAGTTTAAAGGGAGGCTCCGCCTTTAACCACTGATAGTTAGTAAGCGTACCCTGCTAGCATCCTACACACATCTGGATTGGTCCCAAAATTGTCTAAATATTGTATGAAAAGATACAGGATATGAATCACTGTAACAAGTCAAAGTCAGGAATGCTGTCATTAATCATTTGAGTGACCGAGGTGTCATATTTGTTCACAATGTCATCATATCGACCGTAGAACTTTTTGAAAGTCCTAACGAGTCTTTTTGTTATGTATCCTTGTCTCAGTAATTTTGATGCCAATGAGCTGTGTCTCAGTTGAAAATCAGTGTAGGAATCACAAGCCCTACAATACCTGAGAAGTTGAGACACGTACACACCATAAGCAGGTGCAGATGGAATATTACTTGACAAGTGGGGATAATTTATGATTTCAAAATCGAAATCATCCCTTTTGTCATACAGCTTAGTGTGTAGCCCATTATTACCCACTTGTAGGAACAGATCAAGATATCAAGCACAGTTCCTACCTCTGTTGTTTCTTTGATTTCCAACTCATCAGGGTAAATATGATGTAAGTAATTTGATATGTCTGGATTGTCTAGACTAATCAGATCATCGATATATATGTGCGTGTTGTTAAAACGCCTTGCAAGTTTTTCAGACCCTGCTTTGTAGAGAGATTGTAGGAACTCTGCTTCATATGAATACAGAAATAAGTCTGCAAGGGGGCACAATTTGTACCCATTGGTATGCCGATAGACTGTTGAAATGTCATACTGCCAAACTTAACAAATATGTTGTCGATTAACCCTTTGCACCCTGACCCCCTGGTACTCTATGACGTCATCAGACATTTCTGTCCGAACCGGGTTCAAAGGGTTAAGAAATCATTTTAAGCATTTTAATAATTTCTTCATCTGTGTAATTAAGCTGGACATCCATGTTGTTACTCACCTGACCTATGTTTGATGGCAATGTAATTGGTACCTTCTACTGCCATTTTTATGCAAGAAAGCTTGTTTAACAAGAGATGACAGCCTTGTTTTAAGTTTATCGTGGGGAATTGTGGTGTATCATGTGGAAAAGTCAAATGTTCGGATTGAGCTGAACTTGTTTCCACATTTGATTCAACATGCCCCGCAAGCTTATTTCTGTGATAAAAACATCACTAATGAACAACAAATATATCATCATACTATATCTAAAGTGGTTGGTTTGGGAATGCTCGAATAATGTGAAAAAATGGTAGGCGAAAACAGCCGTGTATTGTCTTTTCGGACTCGCGCAGCACTTGTGGGTTTATATTCAATTACATCACTGGCCCTGGAGATTCGATCTCGCCGTTTCGCGGGGTTTCTTTTCTCATGGTCACGTGGTATCGAGGTTTTAACGGCATATTTGCATAGCTTATCTCTAGAGCTTTCGAACAGTACATACCGGCCTCGACGGACCAAATTGCTGTATCCTACAATAAGTAAGCCACACGCCGCCTTACTTTTCACAAAATTTGAGTCGATTCGGACCAAAGGTCACCGCTGTAAATAAAATTTGATGTTTTTTGAACAACGTCATTGAGTTTTTTCCTTGAAATAAATGTGCATTTTATACGGATTCGGATTTGAACTTCGCGGGTAGAGAGTGAAATCCAACATCCGGGCATTTCTTGACATTTCCAATATGGCGGCGCCCATAGAAATCCAAAGAGGCAGCTTTGTTAACATTTAGTTTTAACCAAAACTCATCTTGTAAATTGTACTTGACGTTATGAATTTATTTTATATTTATTTCAATTCTTTTTTTGTGACTGTTTGCTATATCAGTCAACAGTTTTTATTTCTTGAAGTTAGAATTTCTTACTGTTTATTGTTTATGTGCAGTCTTGTTTTTCCTGCAGTGATTGAGTTAGAATAATCATTTGTAATTTTATTAAACATGCAGACATTGCATGTACCATGATATGGCAATTTGATGAGTATTTTTTGTTTTTGTTTTTAACTTCATTTGGTTTTGAATGAATGAAAAGACTGTTATTCAAGTTAAACGTGAAGTACATGGAATTGACATTGAGCTTCAGCATGAAGTGCTTTTTCTATCATTCAGATAACCTTCCTTGAATTGTTCATTGACTTTGCAATAAAATAAAAAGTACACAGTTGTTTTAATACTTTAAGTATTGTGTTTGTTGGTTTTCTACATTTGCATGAGCTGTTGTGTTTTTTGTTGTTGTTGTTTCTCATAAGATAATTTAGACAACATGTTAGGTAAAGTTCTCCTCAAAATGGTTGCCCTACATTGTAGTCTTTCCTGTTTTCATACAGTTGACTTGAAAATATGGAGTCTGATAGTTTAAGCAACCAGGCTGTGTACGACTTTTTCTGCAATTTGAAGAAGCAGCATTAGTGAATTGTTTCATCAAAACCTGTTGAGAAAATATACATTTGAGTCATTGTCAGTGTGAGCTGAAAGATGAATTTTCAATTTATTATTAACCACATTGAAATATCACCATAGCAATCAACTGTAATAGGAATGACACATTTCAACGTGAATGAATTTGATAATTTTAGATTTCGCATTGAAACTGATTTATTTTATTGTAATCTACTAAAACTGAGTGAAATATGATTCTTCAAAGTTATTTGTTTGGTTTCAATGTTTCAAATGCCCTCTGATGATTCAAGGGATTATTAACATTCATAAATGTAAGCTGTAAGGAATTTCTAATGACAAACTATGTGATAATATTTAAAGTCATTGCAGTTGAGTTGTGTGAATATAATGGCCAAACAAGTGCAACAATGTTGCATCACCATGGTAACGCATTTGCGAAAAATATTTTTCATATCAGTAAAATATTGAGCTTCAAAAAATGCACATATGATGAAAATTTCACCTACTATATGTGAAAACTAAGAAAGTTACATACCTTTTAACTTGTATTTTGATGTCTTCACAGGTGAAAATAGTGTCATATACCTTGCCCTGCTTATCATATGATTAATCTATATTGTCTGAAATCTGATACCACACCTTAGAAACTGAAATTGCAATAACTCCGGAAGTAATTGTATAGAATTCATTTATGCTAGATATATGCAGGAAAAAGAGACTTTAAAAATTGACCTGAAATGCCTATAGTTATCGAACTAGACCACTTCGACATTGTCAGAAATTGGAAACATTTTTGCAAGCTAATACCACAGAAAAATTACGAAATTAGTGTGATGACTTTCACGCAGAGGCTTTTTTTCTATAAAATGGCAAAAATCGCCCGGAAATACAGGATCAGAGTTGGCATACTCGAACTCTATTTTGAGAGACGACGAACGTTCCAGAGGGTTGACTTTGACTGCAGTGGAAATAGGTCAAACCGGCGACGTGCATATAATATTAGGCATGCACAAGGAAACTTCCGGTGACATTGAGGAAAGGGTCTTGTCCGCCCATGATTACAATCGAAAGAGGGCAATTTAATTTGTGTATTCACAACAAAAGTTTCTCAAGTTAGTGAAACAGCGTACCACACCAGTCCCTCCTATAGAACTCTGTAGATGGGGTAAATTTCCCAATGAGCCGCACAGAGTACCGCAATTTTCAACGCGGACACATCGACTGTCGCCCGACTGCCTTAACACACAAATCAAATTTTAAAAAACGCTAAACAAAAACAACTATCGCATGCAAGACAGCCCTGTGAGGTGTACAGTGCCGAGGCGCCAGCCGACACAGTCTCGCTACAAATTTTCGAAATTTGATGCCAAAATTGTGTTGTAGGGGTTGGGAGGGGTACACTCAATGTGACAGTTTTCGGACAGGGTAGTGAATTTCGCCCAAAGTCGTTTCGTAAATGACCAGCAATACGAAATCTTATTACCATACCTTTTGAAAGTTTATTGTGGTTATCGTCAAACTCAGTTGACACGACGGGAGTGTCTTTCGGGGTCAAAGTTGCCAAGTTTTGACCCCATGTTGAAGGCGTAATAATCGGACAGCAATCCCAGAAATCGGACGTCATGTTTGGAATGTGATTAGTATTGATAATTTGAAACTTCAAACCACCGATTTTTAATTTCGATGTGTTTTGAAAACTGTATATAAGAATATTTCATGATAATTAGTTATGTTTAATCCATGGACGACTCAACTATATTTCGATGTGTATAGCGCTTAGATATCGGACACGGGCTGTCTGTGTGTGTGTTGCTTTCTGCACCTTGTATCGTACAGTGTGGCTAACTTCGCTAAGTTTTGTTCAGTGAGTATTACTTATAATTGTTTCCATTGCATATTATGAGGTTATTACGACAATACCGCAAAGGATGCACGAGGACATTGGCGCAGCGTATCGCCCGACGTGAAGCGGAGGGCGATGCGCGGCGCCAATGTCCTCGTGCATCCTTTGCGGTATTTTCGTAATAACCTCATTATTATACATCTTACATTCCTATCGGGGCATCAAAATGTCTGAGTAGTGACCGTTTCGTGCACGGTCAATAACTTTTCTTCCGATTTTATCGTGCTAGTATGGAACGCTACCTCGGACGCGCTTCTGCAAGTTTTGGAGTGTGTGCACTACACACATACGTACATACAGAGCGCGCGCGAGACTTGTTCTGGCACTCGTCCAAGGGGTCCCTTGAAACCGTTCTACAGTGAACGCGCAGAATGGGGCACCTTGAAACCGTATGTGTTACGGAACAGGCGCGAGTTCCGTACGGCTTTTTTAGCGCACGCTAAATTCTATTGTTCTCGATGGCAGATGTATAATAATTTGTTGTATTAGAATAGCACAGGCATTATTTAATAAAATAGCGAGTATATTCAGGCATGAGATTTAAAAAGTGCTGGTGAGCTGAAAATCACTCTCCTAAAATTATCTGCGGGAGTGTTACGAGAGTGATAAAACTACTCCCCTGAAATGCATAGGGAGAGTGAAGCAAATAAAAAGAATTATGAAATCGTTAATTGTGTCTTGTGCATTCTAATTGAGAATATCTATTTTTACTTTTTTTTCTTATTTTTTGTTTTTGTTATATTTGTTTGTTATAGGAACTTATGTAAGTATTATTATAGTAAGAACCATATCGGCAATACAGTCCTGATCACTGGACAAGTCACAAAATACAGACAACTTGCTGTGCTATGATATACCGGTAACACTATCGATATAGCACTCTGTAATTAACATTATTTATAACCACCTCTTAGCTAATTACAATCTACGATGATCATTTTCTGTTGACAAAATAATTTTTTCTTTTCATCGCTTCAGAAGTTTTACATACTTCACAATTTTCTCTTGTTGCACTCCTCTCAGAACGTCTACTTTTGAAGTTCGATATCGCGATGCTCTTTTGTTTGCAAGGCTGGTTTTCGCCCGAGTGCTCATGGGTTGAATGAGATTAACAATGGCCGCGCGGATACGAACGCTTCCCTCGCATAGAGAGAAAACTAGGCTTTGGCTAAGTTTATAAGCGCGGCTGAGCACATCGTGTACCTAGGCGAGGTGGGTGTGCTCGAAAACGAAGATCAGTGCAAGTTTTGGATTCAAAATCGGCTGTTTTCGGCGGAGAAACTGCGCGCCGTATTTCCGAGGAGGTTTTCATAGTACGCATAATATGAGAGCGGCGATCGTGCATCAACGTCTTCAAATATTTCTCCAAACTGCATATTCAATTCTTGTCGAAATCTCTGTGCTCCTAATTCATCGAGAATACGGTTCTTCCTAATTATGAAGTCAGCTAAACGCTTTTCAAGAAAATAAGTACGAACAAATGAGGGATGATCGCAAAATTCGTGTTCAATATAGTCCTGGTTG